>NC_050573.1:25458218-25758218 GCF_011100635.1 Trichosurus vulpecula | reverse complement strand
TGGGTCTGTGGGGAACTTTCTCAGGCTGCTGCAGATTTTAAAGCCTGAGCTCCATCTCTCAGAGAAACAATTCCACAGTCCACTCACCATGTGGAAAACCCTTCTGACATTTTCTTACTCTTTCGCTCCAGCTGGTCTGGCTGAGCATTAAAGATCACAGACTTCCTCTGAGAAGCTGGGGCAGTGAATGGTATTTACACTGGTAAATGGAGAAGACACAAGTGAGAGGGTCTAGGGTTCTGCTGCTGCTATTGCTCCTTTTGGGGCTGGAGAGCGGCCCCAACACCTGTTGTCCTGGAATCAACACAAGAGACATGACCCACCAGGGCAGGAAGGACTTTCAATGAATTCATTCCCATGCCTCAGAAACCAGCCCAGAACATGTGAAAATAAGCAATTTGATAAGTTAGCCCATTGTGTTAAATAGACCTAGAGACACTGTGAGACACCATCAAGACCCCATTGAATCTGGAGTCAGGATGCCTTCCACCATTCACTGAAGGCACGTGACCTTGGACAAGTCTTAGGAACAAGTCTTGGGTCATTGAGATAATCTCATCCAAAGCTCTAATTTTACAGATGAGGTTAGTAAGGCTCACAAATATTAAATAAATAATTTTTTTTTTATAAAATGTTAAATAAATAAGCGGTCAATAAACAGTAGAACCTGAATTAAAAGTCTCACTTCTGACTCAAAATCCAATGCCCTTCCCAAAATCTGTAAATCTAGCTAATGACACATATATTGACTATGGCATCTGATGTGGACCTGGTATAATGGTGGAATCTAGCACTGTGGAAGAAATTAAATCATAATAATAACAATAATAGTTGGCATTTATGGAGGACATACTGTGTACCAGGCACTGTACTAGGCACTTTACAAAAAACATCTCATTGGATTCTCACAACAGCCTTGGGAAGGAGGTGCTATTATTATCCCCATTTTGCAGCTGAGAAAGCTGAGGCAGATGAAGGTTAAGTGACTCACCTAGGGTCACACAATTAGTCTGGCTGAGGTCAGATGTGAACCCAGGTATTTCTGATTCCAGGCCCAGAGATCTATTCACTGTGCAATCTAGCTGCCTCAAATTAGATGCCTTATACACTTTTATCTAACTGTGTGTCTCTTTTCATTTTAAGAATGGTGTTGTCCCCAAGAGAACCTTCAGCCTCTTGGACAGAACAAAAACAAGAATGGCAGGAGATGACCATAGTCCCCTCCAAGAGCTTCCATCCCCAACATGATGAGGACCGGGAATTTGCTGTCATTGTTTGCAGTGGCAGACATCGGATAGCTGGTTAATGGGTTGAGTTACTTGCTTCATTGGACCTGAGTTGACTTTCTCACTGTTTCTTTAGTTAGGTAATGAGAGGCCACTCTTCTCTGGTAGGAATGCATTTTGCATTGTCAAGCTAACCATGCTCCTTTGAATGGGGCCAGGAGATCTGGTTCTGGAGAGGAGTACTGCCTTTGGGGCAAGACAAAAAGAAACTCTCCCCTATGTTCTTTACCACTGCAGCCATCATCTGAGAAGGACTACATCCCAGCAGCAATAAATAGGAGCATTAAGGGTGCCAGAGACCACTGAAGAACTGTTCAGAGACTAGAAAAATCATTTAAACTGGACTTGGTAGTTCTAGGCTGAAAGAACCTTACTACTACCTTCATTGAGGTGACTTGGCTCTTTGAGAACACATTCTCTGCTTTGGAATTAGCCAGAGCTGGCAAAATTGCAAAATTTTAGATAATGTTCCAGTGTCTGGCTGAGGAAGAATATCAAGCAGGGGGTATATGAGGTCAAAACTATTTTCGTAACAATACTAAGACATTTTAATTCGAATGTGGTAGATATTGATAGATTATAACCCACATAAACAAAAGCTCTTAGGGGAGGGGATCCTCAATAATTTTAAGCATGTAAAGGGGTCCTGAGATAAAAAAGTTTGAGAACATTTGGTATAGAGTGTACAGTAATGCAAAATCCAATGCCCTTGCCATGACATCACAATGTCTTTGAGTCCCACTTTGCACATCTGTAAAATTAAGATAATAAAAATCTTTGAATTTTCTACTTTACAGCATTGACCTATGGATCTAATGCATTCCCCTCCCCCACCTCTAGTTTTAGGAATCCATCTGTTTTTTTTAAAGCTGAGTTTAAAGGTCCCCTACAAGAGACTTTTGGGAGTCTCCCAAGTTGTTAGCAACAGCCCTTTCCCCCATCCCAAATTACTTATATCTATTTTGCATATCTTTTGCATTTACTTATCGGTGTATCTCCAAGAGTGTTGTTTCCTCCTAGCAGAAGGAAAGCTTCTCAAGGTAGGGGCAGTTTTTATTTCTGTCTTTAAGTTTCCAGAGCCTAGCACTGCGCCTGGCACATAGCTGGCACTAGAGAAAAGCATGTTGACTTAGATTGAAAAATGAGTGAATGGTATGTTTTTATTTAGATCTATCACTTGCTATATAACCAGATAATATTATTATGATCTTTAAGCCTGGAATACTCTTCCCCTTCCCCTCTACCTTTTAGAATGTCCATCTTTCTTCAGAACTCATTATCAATAGATGGATAGATACATATGCAAAGATGATAGATATAAAATATATTGAGAAAATAAATAGATATAAGTAGATGATAGAAAGAAAAATAGATACGAGAGAGACAAAAGTGAGAAGAGAGTGAGAACAGGGGGGGAGGGAGGGAGGGAGGGAGAAGGAGAGGGGGAAGGAGAAGGAGAGGGAGAAGGAGGGAGGGACAGAGAAAGAGAGAGAGAGACAGAGAGAGAGAGAGGCTTTGAGGTGGTACAGTAGATAACATACTGGAATGAGGAAGATCTAGGTTCAAATCCAACCTCAGATTCTTACTAGCTATATGACTGGGCAAGTCACTTAACTTCTCTCAGCAAAATGGGCATCATAATAACACCTACCTGGTTTGTTGTGAGGATCAAATAAGAAAATATTAATGAAGTGGTCTGCAAACCTTAAAGCACTGTGTAAATGCTCGTTATCATTACTATTTTCATTGTTGCTTTTGTTGTCAGGCACTGGGCTCAGGTCTGGGGATACAAATGTGAGAAAAGAAAATTGTTTCTGCTCTCCGAGAGCTTCCATTCCAACGGGGGAAGATAATACATAAAGGGGAAATGGAAGGGTCCTGGTGCACTGATGGTTCTCAAGGAGACCTTTCTTGATCCTGCGCCTTTGGCAATTACCCCTCCCCCTCTACTGCGTATTTACCCTGTACATATTCTGTGTTAACTTAAACTTATACACATCCTCCCTTCCCCCACCCCCAAAAGAACCCAAACTCCCGGAGGGAAGGGATTATCTTGCTTGTGTTTCTGTATCTCCAGCACCTAGGACAGAGCCTGGCTCATAGATGGTGCGTCATGGGTACTTACTGATTAGTATGTAGCTCACATTTATGGAATGTATATATTATTTATCCCCAGTTAAAAGAAAGATCCTTGAAAGCAGGGATCATCTCATTTTAGCTTCTGTATCCCTAGTGCCTAGTACAGTGCCTGGCACACAGCAGTCACTTGGTAAATGCTTGTTTAATTGAATAGCATGATGAGAGAATGCCTATAAAATGATATAAGTCCATAAATTTCTATATAGCTATATCTCTTGGTAGATTTCATGCCTGGAAATAACTCTTCATTTACATCTACCTCTCAGAATCCCTAGCTTTCCCCTAGATTCAGCTCAAGGGCCATATTCTAGATGAAACCTTTTAGAGAGAGTGATCGGTAGTTAGGGCAGAGTGTGGAGTCAGGACAACCTGAGTTCATAATCCAGCCTCAAACACTTCCAAGCTGTGTGTGACCCTGGTTAAGTCATTTAACCTCTGCCTCAGTTACTTGAACTGTAAAATTGGCCTAATTATAGTAACTACCTCTTAGTTTTGTTTTAAGAATTAAACAAGATGATAATTGTAACGTGCTTACTTAGTACAGCATGTGGCAAACACTAGGTGCTTAATAAAAGCTTGTTATTCTCCCCCTTCATTGATCTTCTCAGCTGGTAGTTTCCTTTCCCCATTTCCTATCCCTTGGAAATTACTTTGTATTTTCTTTGTGTATTTTTTTGCATTCGTTTCCTACATATTTACTCTTATAGTTTTGTTTAGTTTTAGTTTAGAATTCAGACTCCTGGAAGAGAGGACCTATTTCCCTTCTATTTGTGAATCTACATAGCAGAGTGCTGTGCTGGTAAACAAAATGGGCTCTTAGCACTCAGTTCAACCAAGTGCCCTTGAAGAGTTTGGCCTTTGTTTCCTTGATTAGATTTGGGAGTCCTTGGTGACCTCCTTGCCTCAGTGGAAGGCCTAGTTTAGACATGAGTTTGAGTGACATGTTTGGAACATCAGAGGCTTTTAGACCACGTGGGTTTAAGTTGCCTCTTTGTGACGATTTTAGGTCATGTGGGTGAGTCGCACATGCAATGCTGAAAAAGATATAAAACTAGGGGTTGGCTTTCTATTTTTCAGAGCTCTTACCCACAGCCATGGCTGTGCATGTGACTCTGGGCCAGCCCTTGTTATGAGCTACCAGGCTGAACTTAGATGTTGGTAACTATGAATTGTATTTGGTCTGTCTGTCGATGTTTATAATTTGTTTGTATTTGCCCCAAAGTTCAGGGTGCTGGCTTTTTCCCCTGAACTAAGTGAATGGTATTTGATGCTGAATTAAAGTAAGCTTGTTAATCCCTTAATGTTGCTTTCCTTAGTAAAGCAGATCAAAAGAACCTGGACTTTTGCAGAGTGCTGGTAGCATGCTTGTTGTTCGGCTTGTGTTGGTCTTTTACCTCCACAACAGCTGCTAGCCAGATTGTTGAACAAGTGCCTGGGCCACAGTCTAGCTTCATAGTGAGAAAAGCAGTGATCTTCCATGCTAGAGGTGGGTACACCACTGCAACACTTCTCATTGTGGCCTCAACCAGATTAAAGGGTAATTGGGAAATATTTAACAAAACAAATTTAAAATACAATAGAACATGGATAAGATTACAATTTAAAACCAAGCCAATATGTGAGCCAGCAGGAATCTTTCTATAAAGAGTAGTGGACCCCTTTCTTTTACGGGTTTGACAGCACTGCTCTTGACTGTGCTAAGAGGTACTAAGTCTGAGTGAAGGAGCTGGGAATGTTTAGCCATGGCTCAGCAGGGTCTTGAGAAGTGTCTTCAAGTATTTGAAGGGCTACCATGGAAGAGGGATTTGATTTGCTCTGCTTAGTCCCCATGGGGCAGAACCAGGAGAAGTTGGGGTTTGGGGGTTGGGGAGTTTGTAAAGAAGTCAATTTAGCCAGTTCAGCTAGATTTTAGAAAACATTTCCTAATAGAGTAGGACAGGTAGGTGGTATAGTGGAATAGAGTGCCAGGCCTGAACTCAAGAAGACTCATCTTCCTGAGTTCAAATCTGGCTTCAGATTCTTCCTGGCTGTGTGACCCTGAGCAAGTCACTTAACCCTGTTTGCCTCAGTTTCCTCCTCTGTCAATGAACTGGAGAAGGAAATGGCAAATCATTATGGTATCTTTGCCAAGAAAACCCCAAAGGGGTCCTGAAGAGTTGGGCACAACCAAAACGACTCAACAACAACAACAACAGAATGAGTAGCCTAAGGAGGGAGGGAGTTCCTCTTCAGTGATGATTTTTAAGCAAAGGCTGGATGGCCCTTGTTGGGTAGGTGGTAGTGGGATTCTCTGGAGCTATCAGTATAAAATTCTATGATTTGGGGAAACATTATTCCAATTTTCCAATTGGGGAAGCTCCTTCTGAGTACTAGCCTATAGACTGTGTGGATGCTCTGGGTTTTCCATCAATGCTCCTTACAAGTCCCAGATCAGCCTTCAGGCCTGGGGCCATCTGTCCCCTCACTATGGCCATGAAGGAAAATGATGGATTTGAGCATTAATGATCAGCACAGGCCAATAGCTTCTCCCATAGAGAGGTATCACCAATTTCTCTGATGTCTTAATTTCCCCAAGGCTGTCTTGCTGTGCTGATAGAGACACTCCCTGCCCTGTCAGGGTTATGGATTCTTGAGAGACCTTTGAAATGAGCACTCACCTTCTGCCTTGGGCTCAGCAAGACCCAATCCATCCAAAGAAAATTTAATGTCTGACTCTGTGTTTGCGCTTGACAAATAGGGCTGGGCTCAATGCTATGTATTATTTAAGCTCATGTGAACACCAGTGAGATGGAGAGTATTGTTTGTCCAGGGAATTTTAAGTGGGGGCTAGCATGGGAAAGATTCTTTACTCATTCTGAGCTTTAGGGAGAGGGAAACAAGAGAATCACTCATAGGCAGCCAAGCTTTTGTGGCAATGAGCTTCTGTACCAGCCATCACAAACGAGGATGAAAGTTAGGGGGATTCTAAGGCAGATGTCTGGGAGAAATCCTGGTACAGAATCCTGCTACATTGGAACACAGCATTTGGAGTCAGGATGACTTGGGTTTGAATCACCTCCTGTCCTTTCACATCCACTACCTGTGTGATCCTGGGCCAATCACTTAACCTCTCTGTGCCTCAATTTCCTCACCTGTAAACATTGTGACAACGGTAGCACAGATGTGACAAAAGTGAGGGATGACAGAAAGGTGGATAGCCTAAATGCTCCTTTGTTACTTTCCCTCTCACTGGCCAGAGGAATTGAGAAATCAATGATAGAAGGCCATATTGGATGTATCTTGAATCCAACATGGCATCTTGCAGTAGGACGTAAGCAAGCACCATCTGAAATGGGACAACTAGAAGAGAACTCTTAATCACTTGATCATTTGAGTACTTCAGAGACATTGTGAGAATCAAATGAGATCACATATACGAAGCACTTTGCAAATCTTACAGGGATGCATCATTGTGGGTGATTCAGAGGCATGGGTTCAAATCCCAACCTTTGTGATTTGTTAGCTGTGTGACCATGGGTATCAAAAATAATAATGACCAGCATTTCCACAACACTTTAAGACTTTCAAAGCACTTTGCAAATGTTATCTCATTTGTTCCTCACAACAACCGAAAGGTAGTTGCTAGTATCACCCCCATTTTGCCAATGAGGAAAATGAGGCTGAGAGAAGTCAAGTGACTTGGCCAGGATCACACAGCCAGTAAGTATGAGGCTGGATTTGCAGTCAGGTCTTCCTGATTCCAAGTCCAACACTCCATACACCTCATGCTCTAGCTGCCTAAATAGCACTTTTAACCTCTTGGGTTCTCGGTTTCTTCCACTGTAAAATGGGAGGTTTGGAATAGATGACCTCTAAGGTCCTTTCCAGCTCTAAATCTCCAAGCCTTTGGAGCCTTTTGGGGTGGGGAAAAATGATTATTAAAGCTCTTTCAAGCACAGGACGATTTATGGTATAAATGCTTTACCATATTTTTTTTCTATGTGTTCCCTCATTACTTGTAGCTGCAACTTCAGCTGAGCCACGAATCTTCAGGCAAGGCTAAAAATGGGACAAGCAGAAAGGCTTCCTGGCCCAGAATTCAGACAGAACAGAATTTCAGAGCTGGACCTCCTCTGGACTCCAGAGGAAGGGACCTCACTAGACATCTTGTCCAACCTATACTTGAGCCAGAAAACCTTCTCCAACATGCATGTTGGACTAGTGGTTATTTAACCTTGGTTTGATGCTCTGCTGTGAGGGGGGACTCAATGCTGGATGGAAGCCCAGTCAACTTCCAGACAGCTCTGATTGTCAGGAAATTTTTCCTTATCTCAAGTATTAATCTGCTTCTTGGTTAACTTCTAACCATTGCTCCCTGTTCAGCCTTCTAGGGACAAACTAATCTCTCTTCCATATGTCAGTCTTTGAAATACATGAAGACAGATATCATGGCCGAGCCCTCCCCACAAACCTCTCATTTTTTTTCCCAGCTAAACTGTTCTAGCTCTTTCTACTGATCCATCTTCTTGTGACATGGACTCTCAGGACCCTTCACCATCCTGGCTATCCTTCTGTAGACATTTGCCAGTTCATCACTGTCCTTCCTAAATGGTGGCCTTTGGGACTGAACATAAGACTACAGTCTTCTGCTCTTTATAGATGTGTGTGGGTGAGGGGTGGGGTGGGGCAGCAGGATGTTGCTTGAAGCCACTAAGGTGTACTTGCATGGATCCCTTCTGTGTGAGGCAGGAGGAAGGTGGGGCAGTGGGGAGAGTGATGTGTGGGGGGTGAAGTACCAGAGGGAAGAGAAGAGCTTGGACATATAAAGGAGACCAATTGGACCTGCTAGCCTGATTTACCACCTGAGAAGAAGTAAATCTGGAGGTCAGTCATGTTATCCATGCTTACCCAATATAGCCTAATGTTTTAGAAAGTGACGCCACCCCCCCACCCCAAGAAGAGATAGAAGAACTCTATTCTTTATAAAGATGAGGAATTATGGATAAAATGAGATGATATTTGTAAAGCACTTTGCAAACCTTAAAACACTGTGCTAGCTATTATTATGGGTGTGGAACACTTCCTATGGTGTTAGACTTTTTCCATATGTTTGGTTAGTTTTGCTGAATTTTTCTTTTTTTCCTTCTTTGTTATGTAATACCATATAGCAATAATTACCTCTATTTTAAACCCAGGGGAAATAGAATGGCTCCAGAGGTCCATATACTACCCCTCTCTGAGGCTTAAGGAGTTTTATTTTACATGAAAAATTATAAGTATATAATAATAATGACTTGAGCCCCCAGTTGTTAAAATTCCTGATCTTTAGGCACAGATTTGGCTCTCGACATGAATTTATATTTATATCAATCTGTACTTGGCTAGAGTAGAGCTATCTAGTTGCTTCTTTGCAGTGAGGTAACATTCAAGTTGCCAGAAAACATCCAGGTAAAGAAGTAGCAGATTATATTATAAGAGCTTTGGATAGATAGCACCAGGAAGCAAAATTGGGGAACAGCAGATAATTTTTTCTTGGAACTTCTCTCAGCCCTTGAGTTGGTAGAAACAAATAGCATCAGTTTTAGTCTTCTGTTCCAGGATGCCTATATGGTTAATGACCCTCTTCCAGTAGTTTTGTTCTCTGCCATAGCTCAGTCTTAACTTCTATTTCTCTTTATTTTTGCTGGTTGCTTCTGGACTACCATTTCTTTCTGGCTCACCTTAGTATGACCCCTACTTTCAGACCCTCATAGTTTCTATCTGGTTCTGAGATAATTCCTCCCTCTTATGCAAGTTCCTCTCATGCAATGGCTTTGATTCAAAGAGAAGTACAGGCCTGATTCACACTTAGTTCCAATTCACTGAATCAATTGAAAAGGGTTCTCAAAGGTCTTAAGTAGGGTAGCATAATCAATGGAGCCTCACCCTTATAGTTAAAAGAGATGACTCTCTGGGAAGAGGTCCCAAATCCTGAATAACTCTCTAGAGACTTGGAGATTCAGCATTATCACTTTATACATCTGTATTTCCGTCTTTTATCTCCTGTAAAATCTTGCCTTCACCATGGACCATCTTCTATTCCTATCACACATTTTCCTGAGGAGTCCTTTACTCCTGTTCTTTCTTAAAGTTCCCCATTGGTTGTATGTTGCAGTCTGCAAGTATGAATGGAAGTTTAGTATAATAGGCACACAGGATGGCTGCTACTTCTTTTGTCAGGATTGCAGAAGAAACTGAGAGGCCAGGCATGGTTTATTCTAATATTATAGTTATGAGTCCCCACCAGTGTGCTTCCCCCCCTTAATATCAAATACAAAGCCAAACTTAATTAGCTTCTGGTTAGGGATATTTATTAAGATAGTATAATAAGAATAGTTGGTACAAAGCATCCCCCAAAAGTCTATGACATCATCTTTCATAATTAAATACAGAGACCTGGGGGAAGTGGGCTGAAACTTATAGGACACATATGGCAAAGAAACTCATAGTTTCTAGAATTGTCTTTGCTGGAAGGTCTTTTCTCCCCTTTGTGGGGTCTTCATGATGTTCCTCTTAGGCACAAAGTAGATTTTCTGTCCTTATAGCATAAGCTGTTTTTTCTCAACGTATAGTTTGTTCTTGGCTCCAGATGCAGACACTGCGACTGGCCATTGCAATTCTTGTATCATTTCTAAGATGGTGACTAGAAGTCCAAATCACCCAATCCTTAAAAGTTCACAAGATTCTCCTCTGATCAAGGGGTGGGGGAAGTGTCAGAGGCTCTCTTCTCTACTTCCACTGTCCCCAAATAGTTACTTCTCTGAGGATTTCTTCTGAAGTATATTAGTAGAGTAGGGCATAGAAATTAGGCCTGGAGTTGATGAGACCTGAGTTAAAATCTTGCCTCAGACACTTACTGACTGTGTGACTCTTGACAAATCACTTAATCTCTTTGTGCCACAGTTTCCTCATCTGTAAAATTAGCATGATGGTAGCACCTACTTCCCAGGGTTGTTGTGAGGATGAAAAAAGATAATATAGAAAAATGCTTTTTAAACTTTAAAGTACTATATGAAGGTAGATATTGTCATTATTTTTATTGTTAATGATAATAATAATAATAATTTTTCTATGCTTGTAAGAGATTGAAATTCCTGGGTTCGGAACTGGCTTGTTATTTTATTCAGGATCCATAAGTACCTGAGTCTTCTCAATCAATTCCAATATACTTCCTGGTAGCATCATTTCATTTCATCCAATGGCTAGAGGCACTCTACTCCTTCCTAGCTTGCTTAAAGTAGACGTTTGTAATACCCTTCAGTTGATATATTGATTCAATATGTGTCATCACTTAATAAAGACATCAGGACATAGGATCTTTTTTTCCTTTGATAAGGAGTAGGTGTTGGTTGATGGAATGGACTCCCACACTTACATTCTCCTATAAGTTTAATATTTTCTATCCTCAGCAAATCTGCTAAAGTGTTTGGCAAAATCCACAGCCCCGCATCTTTCTCTAGTGACTTGAGGAGGTTCAACATTATTCTTTTGTACTTATGCAAATCTATTTATGTCCATGTTGTCTCCCTCATTGGAATATGAGGTTCTCAAAGTTAGGGGTTGTTTGTGCTTTTTCTTCATGTCCCCAGAGCTTAGCATAGTCCCTGGTACATCGTGATAACTTAATAAATACTCTCTGTTTGATCGGTCAATTGATGAAGGATATTTCCATGGCTGACCTAAAGGATAATTGTGTAATAATAGCAATTATCTTCATATTAATGATTTAATCTAGTCCTTTAAGATTTAGAGAATTTTCCATACAATAATACTTCTAGGTAATAAGTACAAGTATCACAATCCCATTTTTACAGATCACAAAACTGAGGTTTAGAGGAGATGGGTTCAATCCAAGTCTCCTAACTCCAACTTCAGTGCACTGGGTCTGGTAGATCTTTGGACAATTCCATTCATCTCTTTGTAACCTAGTTTCCTCTTTTACAAAATGGCTATAAATCAGGAAAGGCAGCTTGGCAGATTGTCATCAAGAAGAGTTGGGTTCAAGTCCTCTGACACTAGTTGTGTGTCTCATTGGCAAGTCACTAAGCTTCTCTGTTGTCCAGGCAACATTCTATGAAGCTATTTTTAGATAAATTTGATTTGCACTGGTTTGGAGATTTATAAAATTGGAGCTTCCTTTATAGATGAAATCACAAATCTCGATAACAATCACTCCCCCCACCCTCATGTCCTATCTTAACATCTCTATGTTGTGAAGAATCTACTCAGCATGTATTTTTAATGCTTAAAGTATGATTAGAAATGTGACTTATTAATATACTTCTTCAACATTTCCATATGTCAAGGATCCTTGGCTTTATGCATGTGGGTACTCCCTCGGCCGAAACCCATTTCAACCATGTTTTGCCTTGAGACTGTCCTTGAGAACTCTTTTGTTCTCCACCCCACCAAAAGAAATCAATATACATTTTAATAAATAATCATCTTCTACCATTTCTGAATTTTATTCAGCTGGGTTCTCTTTGTAAGGTTCTAGCATAGTTTTAGAGCTATAGTACTAGAGAGAGAGGGCAGAATATCATGATCCTGGCTCTGACTCTTCCTTATGTGGGTGACTTTGGCCAAGTCAAATCAACAAGAGGCAACATGGAAGAAAAGAAAGAGCCTCTTAGAGTCTCAGGACTTAATATTGAATCCTTTTTAGCTATATGATCTTGAACAAGTCAAATCCTCTCTGGGCCTCAGTTTCCTCACCTGTAAGCAAGATCATTGAATGATCTCTGAGGTCTCTTCCATCCTTTGATTACATGCATACACATATATGCACATGTCTATGTATATGCAATATACATATGTGTATATATACACATATAAACATACATACATGCATACACAAAGAACTTTGTAACCCATAAAGTGATATCTATAGGCTATTATCATTTCCCTTTAGATTAGCTGGAAAGGGAGACATTTCCCCCCTAAAATTACTGTTTTCCAGCCATCCTAGCAAATATCTTCCCCCTCCCCCTCAGCATTGAGGGAATACAACTTTTAGTCCAGGGTCTTTATTGTTTTGATTGTAACTTATAGTACATTGAATTTGTATCCTTAATAGCATATACTATTTTTTCTATTTTATACAATCATTACTAGAATATCTAAGACCTTTATTGTATCATCAAGGGGAAAAAAGCTCAGAGTACTTGCTTTCAACTGTTCCTTCTCCAAGTCATTCTTCCTAAAGCACATGTCTGACAATACGCACTTTCCTATAGGAAGGAAGGAAGGAAGGAAGGAAGGAAGGAAAAGGAAAGGAAAGGAGGAAAATAGGAGGAGAAGAAGGAAGGGATGGGGAAGGAAGAAAGGGAGAAAGGAAGGGAGGAAGGAAAAAAGTGAGGAAGGAAGGGAAGAGAGAGAGGGAGGAAGGGAGGGAGAGGCAAAGGGAGGGATAGAGGAAAGGAGGGAGGGAAGAAAAGAAGGAAGGAAGGAAGGAAGGAAGGGAGGAGGGAGGGAGGAAAGAAGAGTCCAGAGGTTTCCTCCAGGTTACACGGAAAAGTTTCACTTTGACCCTTAAAACTCTCCAAAATCTGGCTTCAGGGAGGAATACTTTTAAAACTTAAAAAATTTAAACTTATTGAACTTGTTTAAAACGTATAAAACTTATTTTATATTCCTCTACTTCATTCATTCTCTGATACAGCCAAACTGGCCTGCCTGCTGTTTCCTTAGCTTGGCACTCTGGCCTTTTTTCTCTGCCTCAGGTCAGGTTGTCTCCCAAGCTTAGAATGCCTCCTTCCTTTCTCATTCCTACTTCTTAGTTGCTTTTAAGGTTCCCCTCCTTGGTGAACTCTTTCCCTACAATGCTAGTTGTTAGCTGCCTCCCTCTCTCTCCTTCCCCATCCCACCCCCACTCCCCACTCCCCACCCTGTTTCTGTCTCTGTCTTTCTTCTTAAACTACCTTGTAACCATTGCTCAGTGTACACATTATATCTCCCCACTAGAATACAAGCTTCTTGAGGGCAGGGGCTATTAAGCTTTTTTGGCTTTTCTTGACAGTATCTAGCTGCATGAATTATATTGAACTACTCAGGGTAAGCAAAGGAAATGGCAAATCCCCTTGGACAGTATTGGCATGCTATGGTTCATGGGGTCATGAAGAGTCAGACAAAGCTAAACGACTAAACACCACCACCACGCTCCAGGTAACATAGCTTATTTGTAGCCAGGTCACTTTAAGGACTAAGTTTGGCTAATTCCTTATACTGGGCACGGTCAACCCATTGCCTGGCTTCAGGGTATGCTGTCCATGTAGAATCCTGAAAGAGCAAACTGAAGAGGAAGAATCTGAAGGCATAAGCTCACATTGTCATCATAACATTCCCACTCCATTACAGAACAGTGGTGATTAGCACAGCAGAACTCTCTGTTCCTTACAAGACCAACATTCTTCTCAAACTCTTTTTCTTTGGAAGGGGGGAAGGCAGGGCAATTGGGGTTAAGTGACTTGCCCAAGGTCACACAATTAGTACATGTGTCAAGTGTCTGAGGCCAGATTTGAACTCAGGTCCTCCTGACTCCAGAGCCAGCGCGCTAGTCACTGCGCCACCTAGCTGCCCCTCTTCTCAGACTCTTAAAGAAAAGTTAATTCTCACCTGTGTTTGGGGAGACTTGAGGAATTTCTGCAGTGGAAGGAAGCTTAGGGATCCTTTGAAATAGGGATTATTTTGTGTCATGGAACCCCTCCCCCCCACCTCCCTTCTTCTGGCAGTCAGTGTGCTGAAGGTTAGGGACCCTTCTCAGGGTCATGTTTTTAAATATATGAAGTGAAATATAGAGGACAATGAGGAAACCCATTACATTGAAATATAGATATAAAACATCTTAAAAACAAATTCATATGACCTATCTCAGATTGTATGCTATCTTGAGGAGGACGAAGGGAGGGAGAGGGGACAATTTAGAACTGAAAATTTTATAAAAGTGAATGTTGAAAACAAACAAACAAATAAATAAATAAATAAACAAGTTCACAGATGTAGAGTTAGGAAGCTCTGCTCCAAGCAGCACAGAGGGACATCGAGGAGGATGAGAACATACATTTTCATCACATCTTGTTCATCTATCTTCTCTCATTTTTGTCTTCTTATCCCCAGCACCTAGCACAGTATCTAACATATAGTGTGAGCTCAATAAATGATTGTTGATTGATTGATCTCACTTATAGCCACCACCCTAGTTTAGGTTTTCATCACTTCTCATCTGGATTCTTGTAATAGCCAACTAATACGTCTCCTTTCTCTTCAGGCTCTCTCTTCTCTAAACCATCCTCCTCTACCCAGCTCTTCCTAAAGCTAACCTGTAATGGGTCTAACCTGTCACTCCTTGGTTCAACAGTCTTCAATGGCTCCCAAGTACCTCTAAGACAAGAGATAAATGCCTTGGGCTGACATTTAAGGCTTATCACAGTCTGACCCCAATTTGCTTATTCAGTGATTCTGATACACTTCTCCAGTCTTACTGCTTCTTGCTTCCTGCTCTGTCCTTTACAATCTACCCAAAGAGAAGGAGGGACTAAACGTCCCCCCTCCAAAAGTATGCAATGTAGTGCTAGGAAGAAAGGACTGGTTTTAGAGTCAAAGAATCTTGGTTCAGATTCTGTTTGGACTGTGTACAGCTTGTGTGATTTGCGGTAATTGACTTTGTCTCTCCCAATCCAGGGGGCTGGACTTGATGACCTCTTAAAGTCCTTTCCACTTTGAAATCTCTGGTCCTTGACTAATTTGCCAGGTTATCTCCCACCTTGCAAGCATTTAGGAAATGCGTTTGAATTATTGTTCAACTGTCTCTGTGCTCCCAGCTAGGGAGTGTTCTAGGGATTCCTGCTCTTCCAGGACTCTGTAGATTCAGCTTTCCCTTGTCTTCCCTCACCATACACATACCTCCCCAGCCCCACACACATACCCCCCCACCCCTCTCATAGCTTCTCTCTATATTGTTTTTCTATTGGTCCATCTATCCATTCATTCATGCCTCTGTCCACCTAACCATCTTCCCATCCTGCAGCCTTCTACCTCATCTGCCTTCTCTTCCTGATTGGAGGGGGGGGGGCGGAGGAGAGAGAGAGAGAGAGACAGAGAGAGACAGAAAGAGACACAGAGAGAGAGAGAGAGAGAGAGAGAGAGAGAGAGAGAGAGAGACAGAGAGAGAGAGACAGAGACAGAGAGAGAGACAGAGAGAGAGACAGAGAGAGAGACAGAGACAGAGAGACAAAAACAGAGAGAGACAGAGGGAGAGAGACACAGAGACACAGAGACTGAGACAGAGAGACAGAGAAAGGGGAGAAAGAAAAAGGGGGGAGAGAGAGAGAGAGAGAGAGAGAGAGAGAGAGAGAGAGAGAGAGAGAGAGAGAGAAGGGAGAGAGAGCATGACAATAGAGAGAGCAAGCATTTGAAAGCACACCTTGTCCTTGAGCTGCTGCTAGTCAGAGGGAAACCTTCACAAAGCCACATTGTATGAAGTAACAGAAGCATCGTGGCTGGAGAGTTGGGGAATGGGACTGTGAATGGGCTGGGGACAAAGACGTTGCAGGGACAAGATTACCTATAATTGGAGCAACCGCATGCATATGGTGGCAGGGCTGGGACCAGTAAATACTATGAGGACAAAAGGGAGGCAAGTGGATATGTACTTCTCCTGGGCCAGTTACTATAGTTTCCACTTGACTGCTGGGAAGGCTGTAACCAGGCAACTGCAAAAGGGACCCCTGTGAAGGGGAATGAATCCAGCAAGGGAATGGCTGAATGAATGAATGAATGGGTGGATGGATGGGTGAATGAATGCATGAATGAATGAAGCATTTATTAAATGCTTTCTATGTGCAAAGCATTGTGCTAACCTCTAGGGATATAAAGTAAAAATCAACGAGGAGTTTCTTTTCTAGATGGGAGAAACAATGCACATGGAAGGTTTTAGCAGCAAGTCAGATGGAAAAGTACCATGGTCCTCAGGGTGAGAAGCAGGTGTTAATACCTCTCCTTAAATGTTATTTCCACTGATGAAATCCAGTTTTTGCAGAGATCTCTCTCAATGGCATGTGGCCATGGTGACCAAGCGTCCTGGTGGCCTCCCTGTACCCCTTGCAGTTCTGGGCTAGAGAAGGAAATGCTGGGGTAGCTAGCTGGCACAGTGGATAGAACATTGACCCTGGAGTCAGGAGGACCTGAGTCCAAATCTGGCCTCAGACACTTACTAGCTGTGTGACCCTGAGAACTAGCTGTGTGACCCTGAGAAAGTCACTTAACCCCAATTGACTTCCAAAAAACAAACTAAAAAAGAAAAAGAAATGCTTTAGGGGGAATTATAGGTTCACATCCTAACTCTCTAATTTTATAGATAAGGAAGCTGAGATGTTACATAACAGTCAAAGTCATAAACCTGTTAAGTGTTTGAGATGAGATCTGACCCCAGCTCCTTTGATTCTAGTCAGTGATTTTTCCACTGCCCTATTGTATTAAAAAAGACCTGTGTATGTATATAAATCTATTCAGAATAAATAAATACAGAATAGTGAGTAGGAGAGGACACTAGCAGTTGGATGGGGATGAAGAAAGGCTGCAGAAAGTGTGAGATGTCATGGAAATAGACAAAACAACATCTGGCATTGATCAGATTCATGAGAAGTGGGGGAATGAGGAATCTGCTATAAATGCCAACATTATGACCCTGGGAGACTGGAAGAATGATGGTGCCTTCAACAGAAAAAGGGTGGGTTTGGGGGAAAAGATAGTGAGTTCTGTTTAGGATATATTGAGAATGAAATGTCTCCAAGACATCTAGTTTTAAATGTTCATTGAGGAAAGAAGGGAATAAGGGAAGGGAGAAAACACCTACTACGTGCCAGGTACTGTACTAAGCACTTTACAAATCACTCATTTAAGCCAATAAGTAATGTGAGGATTAGATTTCATGGAGGGTCTGGGGCTGGATATGTAAATATGCGTGCCATCTTCATAGAGACAATAATTAAACACATAGTAGATGATGGAGTCACCAAGAGGGTGATATGTGTGTATACATACATACATACATACACACATGCATGCATACATACACATATATAGATATAGATAGATAGAGAGAAGACAGAGAGATACAAAGAGAGACAGAGAGACAGAGATGAGTGAGTGAGAGAAGAGGAAATGGAGGTGATTAATATAGACAGCTATTTTTAGGAGTTTGACTGAGAAAGGGAGAGGAGATTTAGAATGGTGGTTTAAATGGATGGCAGTGTCTAGGGAAATTTTTTTTTCTTTTTAAGTGACGAGGAAATACAAAAGTGTTTTTAGGCAGCAGGAAAGGAATCAGAAAGTAGGAAGCAACTGAAATTCAGAAGAGTGGGGATAGGATGATTAAGCATGTAGTCTTCTGAAGAAGATGGGAAGGCATGGGACCACTGGCAGTCACACCAAGGTTTGCCTAAACAAGGAGAAGAACTGCTTCTTTATTGAAAACTGGAGAGAGGAAGAGAGAATGGGAATTGGTATAAAGAATTTTTGAGATGAAGGGTTGGGGAAAAGAGAGAGCTCACATTGAATGGCCTCAAGTTTCTCAGTAAAGGAAGAATGACTGACAGTCAGCTGAGAGGGTCAGTGGAGGGATAGGGCAGGGAAGCTTGAAGAGATAAGAGGAGGTATGGAATAGCTTCTGTGGGGAGTGAGACAGGGGATAAGTTAGGGAAGAGTAAAAGAGCTGCCTTGCTTTAGTGTGGGCCCAGTTGAGGTTAAATAACTGACATTTGTAGCAGACCTAGTCAACTTAGTTGTATGACTTCCTTAAGCTTTATTCAGTAAATGAGTTGGAGCAGGGGAGGCAAATGGTGAGAGTAATCCAAGCTAGGGGTTTTACAAGTGGCCATAGGATAAGGGATTGAGGAATTCAAGAGTAGAAGAAGCAGAGGCTGTATTGGTTAACCATAGGGTAGATATTGGGAAGGGAAGAAAGTCAGTCAAACAGTAAGCATTTATTAAGCACCTTCAATATACCAGACATTGTGCTTAGTGCTGGGGATACAAAAAAGGCAAAAGATCATCTCTGCCTTCAAGGAGGTCACAATCTAATAGGGGAGACAAGATGCAAACAAATACTAAGTCATTAGCTACATGCAGGATAAATAGGAAATAATCAACAAAGAGAAAGCACTAGAATTAAGAAGGATTGGGAAAGGCTTCCTGTAGAAAGTGGAAATTCAGCTGGAACTTGAAGGAAAACAGGGAAGCCAAAGGTGGAAATGAGGAGGGAGGAGCACTCCAGGCCTGAAGGACAGCAGAGAAAATGCCCAGAGCTGAGAGATGGAATGTTCTATTCTAAGAACAGCCAGGAGGCCAGAGTTGAAGATCATGTGTGTAGAGCAGTAAGAATCTTGGAAAGGTAGGGAGGATGACAGGTTACAAAGGGCCTTGAATGCCAGAGGATTTCCTATTTGTTATTCTAGAGGTGACAGGCAGCCACTGGAGCTTTTTGAGAAGAAGAGAAACATAGTCAGCCTTGCAAATTAGGAAAATAACATTAGTGACTGAATGGAGAATGGACTGGAATGGGAAGAGGATTGAGACAGGCAGATCTATCAGCAGCTATTGCAATGGTGCAGATGGGAGGCGACGAGGACCTGCACCAGGGGGTGGGTGGTGGTGTCAGAAGGGGACGTATTCAGGAGGTGCCGCAAAGGTGAAATCAGCAGGCTTTGTGAACAGCTTGGCTATGGGGTGGTGGTGACCATGAGTGAGGAGTACGTGATGACTTCTGGGAGACTGGAAGGATAGTGATGCCTTAGATAGTAATAGAGACGTCTATAAGGGAGGAGGGTTTAGAGGGAAAGACAAATAGGGGTAAAGTCAGAAGAGAAAACCAAAGAAAACACTGAGGGATGGAGGGATCATAGATTTCAATGACGGTGAAAATTGGCTTTAAGAGGCATGAAACATAGGGAGAAGTGGAGCGACAGGAGGTTATGGTCAGATTAAATAATGTCAACTTTTTGATCAAGGAAGCGGACCTCTTGTGGGTCATTGTGAGATTGGGGTATGACCATCCCTGTGTGAGGAGGCTGTGAGACTGAGGAAGTAGGAAGTTACGTTGTTTGAGGGAAGATCAGCATGAATGCTGAAACTCCCAATGCCAAGGACAAGAGTTGGGGAAGAGTGAAAGAGGGTGAGCTCAATATTTGTGATGCTATCTTAGGGACTTAGAATCATAGAGCTTTAGCCCTGGAAGAGCCCTTAAAGGTCATCTAAGACAATAGCCTTTTATAGATGGGGAAAAGGAGGCCCAAAAGAGGAAGTCAAATTAATAAACATTTATTAAGCTCTATGTGCCAAGTACTGTGCTAAGATAAAAATAAAACATGAATAAAGATGCACTCTGTTCTTAATCAATCAATCCATAAACATTTATTAAGCCAAGCATTGTGCTAAGTACTAAAGGTACAAAAAGGGCAAAAGACAGTCCCTGCCTTCAAGGAACTTTCAATTTAATAGAGGGAGACAACATGCAAACAAATATACAAAATAAGTTTTATAAAAGATAATTAGGAAATAAGTAATAGAAGGAAGGGTTGGGGAAGACTTCCTGTAGAAGGTAGGATTTTGTTGTTGTTGGTCCTTTTTTCGAAGAGGACCAATGACATCATGGGGTGATGTCTTGACTTGCTCATGAATTGGAGTGAGGCAGAGCTGTAAAAAGTCATCAGCCTTACTCTCAACTCAAGAGCCGTTGAAGCCCAGTGGCAAGACAAAGGTAAGGTGGGATTTTAGTTGAGACTTAAAGGAAGTCAGGGAGGCCAGTCAGTGGTCAGAATGGAGGAGGGAGAGAGTTATAGGCACGAGGGAGAGAGTTACAGGCACGAGGGAGAGGGGACAGCCAGAGAGAATGTCTGGAGCTAAGAGATGGAGTGTTTTAAGGAGGATACATTCTAATGGAAGAGTGCAAGCTACAAAAGGGAGATGAAAAGCAGGGGAAGAATGGGGGAGGAAATATGTGGAGCATGGTGGTGAGCTCTGGAGGCTCTTGGAGGAACATCAATGGAAGAGGGGGCCTGAAGGGGCACAGGGAAAGGGCAGGAGAAGAATGGGGAGGGGAAGGATGAAGAGTGAAAAATGATCTGCCCAAAGTCACACAGGTAATAAGAAGCAGGGCCAAGATCTGAATCCAAGTCCTCTGGTTTCCAAATTCATTGTTCTTCTCGTTGAACAAAAGTTACTCACACAGTAATGCAGGTAGTAAGTGTCAGACACAGAATAGAAGGCTGCCACTAGCCCTACTCTAGGCAAAATGCACTCAGTCCTTGCCTACCAATGAAACAAGTTCCATGGGCTGGTACCATGGATGAAGCAACTGGTTTGGGTCCTTTCTTCTTCATTTCCTTTCCTTCCTTCACTTATGAGTCTCACCTTATAGCTTCTTGTAAAATGAGATTCTTTTCCTCCTCTTCATACCAGCCTTGGGCAAATTACTTCACCTTTCTGGGCTTCAGCTTTATCATATATAAAAATGAGGGGATTAGGCTCAATGGCCTTTGATACCCCTTCCAGATCCAGGTCTATGATCCTCTGGCCTTAGGACTGCATCAGACGTATAACTAGGGTAATATAACTGGAACTTTGCCCCAGGGTGCTGACATGAGGGAAGTGCTTCTTCCCAGTGGAGGTCTTCCTGACAAGTGCCATATGCCTCTTCCTGACACCCATTCCTAGGGGCCTGTTCCTATGACATTTCATTCCAGGGGCTTATCTCTCCTCCTGGAGATTGAGAGTTTGGGAATAAGGGACATAAGCCAGACTCTCTGGAGGACAAGCCACCCTTCTCCTGGTGTGATTGAACCTGACCTGGGTAGACTGTTCTTTGCAATGTCCTCCACTCCCTACTCCACCACACCGTTGTTCAATTGTATTTCCTTTGAGTACAAGAATTCCTAGTTAAGGCTCTCACCCACATTTTTTCATATCTCATTTAATGTCTCCTTTGCTCCTTCACTATGAACAATCAGATATTAACCCAGAGATGTGCATGAGTGTGTTATTGTATGTGTGTGTATGTGTGTTGGTGGAAATTATAATACTTTTACCATTTTGCTGGGAGGTGGAGGGTAGTCATTTAATTGCAGAAGATAAGGCTGACCTGTAGCCTTGAGGCTCAAATCTTCTGTCAGCTTTGCAGAGTTTTCTCACTTCTACCTGAAGCTTCTACCTCATGTCTTCTACCCTCCCCTCTTTAAGGTCAACCAAAGCATGGATAGAAAAGAGAAGAGAAAAGAAGAGGAGGGGAGGAGAGGAGAGGAGAGGAGAAGAGAGGGGGGAGGAGAGGAGAACAGAGGAAAGCAGAGGGGAGGAGAGGAGAAGGAGGGAGGGAGGGAGGAAGGAGGATGGGAGAAAAGAAGGAGGAAAAGAAGGAAAAAAGGAAGGAATGAAGGAAAGAAGGGAGGGAGGATGGAGGGAGGGAGAAAGGAAGGAGGAAAAGAAGGAAAAAAGGAAGGAATGAAGGAAAGAAGGGAGGGAGGAAGGAAAGAAGGAAGAAAGGAAAGAAGGAAGGAAACAAGCATTTATTAAGCCCCTTCCACTTGCCCAATATTGTGCTAAGCACTTCTCCAATATTACCTTATCTGGTCTTCACTGTAACCCTGGGAGGAAACTGAGGCAAACAAAGGTTAAGTGACTTGCCCAAGGTCACACAGCTACTTTAAAGTTTACAAAGCACCTTTTCTATGTGATTTTATTTGATCCTTATAACAAAATGGTATAAAGTAGGGAATGAGGACTTGGAGTCAAGAAGGCTCCAGGTTCAAATCCTGCCTCAGACACTTATCAGCTGGGTGACCCTGGGCAAGTCACTTAACCTCTTTCTGCCTCAGCTTTCTCATCTTTTGGGAAAGATCTGTAGAAGATGGGATTTTAGTTGGGACTTAAGGGAAGCCAGGGACCAGAAAAATCCCATTGCCTCCCACCTCCACCTGCTCACCTCCCACAGACTATAAATTGCTGAGAAAGTGCTGACCTTCCCAGGTCAAGGGAGTTTCTTCCTTGGGATTTTGCCTACTTCAACAATATCACAGGTTTAATTGTGTGAATCACTTTGCTACTATAAGCTGATGCACCAGTCACTAAGCAAACATTTTTAAGCACTTACTACGAACCTGACACCATACTGTATGTTTGAGGTACTAAGAAAAAGCACAAACAGTCCCTGCCCTGATGGGGGAGACAACATGTAAATAATCAGTTACATACAAGATATACACAGATATATACAGAGTAGATGGGAGGTGTTCAGGGAGGACTAGTAGACACTTTTGGTGTCTACTGGTACTCAACTCGGACCTGTGGCTACATAGCATGAGCAGTGGCCACACTCCAGTAAAACCGTCTCAGAAGACAAGCTAAACCAGGTTGAAGGTAATTGATGGGTGGGTGAGAACAATTTGTTCTAATGGCCATGAAGGCAGCTGAAGCAGGTACTGTGGAGCATTTAGAGCTTGGTCAGTTATCTAAGATGCTGAGGTCACCCGTTGCATTCTGGGCCATAGCTGGTCATCTTGACTTTTGTCTTGCTGCTGGATTTCAATGATTTTGGAAGAGAGAGTGAGGCTGATGCCTATGCAATTCTATCTCACTTAAATCTGATTCACTTGCAAGTCAAGATATCCCCATGATGTCATTAGTCCTCTTTGAAAACAAAGGATAAACAACAGCCCTGTAGATGGCAGGTGATTTCAGAAGGAAGGCATTGGTTGCTGGGGTGACCAGCAAAGGCTTCCTGCAGAAAGTCAGATTTGAGCTGAGACTTGGAAGAAGCTGGGGAAGCCAGGAGATGGAGGTGAGGAAGGAGAACATTGCAGGAATGGGGTCGACCATTGCAAAGACAGAATTGAGAGATGGGTTGTCATGTGTGAAGCACACCAAGAAGGCCATTGATGCTGGATTGCAGGTTACATGGAAAGGAGTAAGGTATAAGAAGACTAGCAATGTTAGGAGAGGACCAAGTTACAAAGAGCTTTAAAGGTCAAAGCATCTTATACTTGATTCTGGGGGTGATAGGGAGCCAGTGGAGTTTATAGGGAGGGGTTTATATGGTCAGACATGTACTTTAGGAAAATCACCCTACCAGTAGAGTGGAAGGCAGATGGGAGAGGGAAGAGACTTGAGGCATATAGACCAACCAGCAGGTCTTGGAATAATCCAGAGATGAGGGTGATAAAGACCTGTGCCAGGGTGGTGGCAGTGTCACAGGAAAGAAGACACATGGGGGTGTTTGAGGGATGTTAGGAAAGTGGAAACAGATTCTTCAACAGACTGAATTCAAGGTGATTGTCAGCGAGGAGCTAAGATCCACATTGAGGTGGTGAGTGAGTGAGCCTCTCAGTGACTGGGAGGATGGTAGTGATAGACAAATTCAGAAGAGTGGAGGAGGGATTTTTTGGGGAGGGGTGGACAATGAGTTCTATTTTGAAAAGATTGAGGCTGAGATGCTTATGGATCATCCAGAAGAATGTGAATTATGGGATTCCAATGCTATTATTATAAATCCTGAGGCCTTGAGGGTCACCGTTAATCAATGATACCACACTGTGGGAAGGATCTGATGAAGCTGGAGAACATCCAGAGAATGTTACCAGAATGAAGGGGTGAAGTCAGGAAGTCCTAAGTTCAGATCTTGAATTAGATACCCTATCAGTTGAGTGACCCTGCCTAAGTCACTTAAGCTCTCTTTGCCTCACTTTCCTCATTTGTAAAATGGGGATAATAACACCCGCCTCCAAGAATAGTTGTGAGTATTGAATGAGGTAACATGTAAAATCCTTTGCAACCCTTTTAAAGTATTATATACATGTGAAATATCCTTATTATCATTTTGAGAATTTTCTGACAGTATTTTGAGAGAGGATCTCTTTCTCTCTGTGTCTCCCTCTGTCTCTCTCTGTCTCTGTCTCTGTTTCTGTCTCTGTCTCTGTCTCTCTCTCTCCCCCCTCCCTCCACATATATATGAGGCTGACATCGTAGCTGTCTTCAAGGATTTTCAGGGCTGTCAGATGGAAGAGGGCCTAGGTCCTACGTCTTATTCTGCTTGGCCTCAGAGGGCAGTCCTAGAAAGCATGGGTGGGTTATAGACCTCTCATAGCATTTCTCATGTCTAGATCAAAGGTCTGGAGTTTGATGGAACCTTAGATTTTGGAGGTGATAATCACATCCTTCCCCTATACCCATCTTTTTCCAGACAAGGAAAATTAGTCCCAGGGAAGTAAACTAACATTTCCCGTAGGTAATATGCATCAGAGACAGGATTTGAACCTAAATCCTCTGACTCTAAAATCTGTTTTCTTTTCAGTGTGTCATCATCCAGTTGTCTCTCCTATTAGACTGTAAGCTCCTGGAGGGCAGGGACTGTCTTTTTCATCTTTTTGTATCCTCAGCACTTAGTATAGTGCCTGGCACATAGTAGATGCTTAATGAATATTAATCAATTAGTTGATTAACAGTACCTTTTTCTGTTAATTATTTCCTTTTTATTCTGTTTAGAACTTGCTTTGTATATATTTGTCTGAATGTTCTCTCTACCATTAGATTCTAAGCCCCTTGAGGGCAGGACTGCCTTTTGCCTCTTTTTGTATCCTCAGCACTTAGTACAGTGCCTGGCACATCGTAGCTGCTTAATAAATACTTATTAGTTGATTAACAGTGCCTTCTTTCTGTTAATTATTTCCTTTTTTCCTGTTTAGAGCTTGCTTTGTATATATTTGTCTGAATGTTCTTTCTCCATTACATTCTAAGCTCCTTGAGGGCAGGGACTGTCTGTTGCCTCTTTTTGTATCCTCAGCACATAGTAGGTACTTAAAAATGTGCTTGAAGTAAGGAAAAAACTCCCTAATGATGGGAGCTAAAAGTGTAATGGGCTGTCATACTAGGCAGTAAGTTCATTTCCACTTGAAATATTTATATAGAGTCTGCATGACCCCTGTTGGGTATGATATAGAGCGGCTTTTTCTTTGGGTAGAGGTTGGGCTAGATGAGGTCGCTCCCAACTTTGAGATTCTGTGATTATCTCCAATTTATGCTGTATAGAGTTTGTTTACGTATAAAGTAATCTCTCCTATTAGACTCTGACACATTCCTTGAGAGCAGGGACTGTCTTTTACCTTTCTTTGTATCTCCAGAACTTAGCACAATGCCTGGCACATAAGAAGGCACTTAATAAATGTTTATTGACGCAGCGATTCTGTATTTTCCTGTTGATTAAGTTGCAACAGAGTTGCAGTTGTGGTAAACAGGGCTGCCTAGAATGTAGATGTGCCGAGGTGCCCAGGCAGCTGGTTCCTCCAGTTGGCTAAGTATTATCTTGGGCAGGAGGCACTAGTCTACCTCCCACAACATTGGCCTTTTATCCCCTGCTTGTTTTGTTGACAAAAATTGCTGGCAATTACCCTTCAACCCAGCCAGAGAGCTTCTTTCCAAGCTTTTGGCTTTGGAGAAACCATCTCAGTTCTCAACAATTCCTTCCTTTGCTTTTCTCATTGGAGGAAAGAGGCTTTACGATTAAGTATTTCTTTTTCTTCCCCAGGACAGAATGTCCCTAAACACTTTAGGATGAATGCTCTTACTACCTTGCTTTTTGGGGTTCTTTTCAAATGAACACTAATGTGACTATGCCCTCAAGAAACTAGGACAAATGCATCTGCTGCACGAGTTTCCTCCGCAGAATGTTTCTTTGGTTTTCTCATAGTCATGGAGGCAATAGACCACCTGTGGAGGAGCGGAGGGGGTGGCAGGAAGGCAGAAGTCACTAGTGACAGCCCCTAACGAGGGCATTGGTCTTTTTCCTGTTTCCAGGCTGCCTGCAGACACCAGATAAAACCAGGGAAAGCCAGAGACTTTGGGATTATTTTGGGGGGGGGGGAGGTGTTATAGGCTGGCTCATTATACTGTGATTATAACATGCATTAAAAGGAGGGATAGTGAGAAAGCCAGGTGAGACTATTTTGTGCCAGCCCAGATCCTGGGCAACCTTCCCTGGGTGTCTCTACGTTCCTTTGTACTGTATGTATCACTGTGAGTCTGTACTGTAAGCTGCCTGAAGTCTTGGGCACAGAAAACACTGAAAAGAGGATTCTGGATAACAAAAAAGGAATACTGAATCTGGAGTTAGAAGGTCTATGTCCATGCCCTAGCTCTGTCACATTCTACATTCATGACCCTGGGGAAATCATCTATTTCCCTCTAGAGTCCATTAGATTGTAAGCTCCTCGAGGTCAGGGACTGCCTTTTGCCTCCTTTTATGTCCCCAGTTCTTAGCACATAGTAGGCACTTAGCAAATGTTTATTGATTGATTGATCTACACTTGAATTTTCTCAACTATAAAAGGAAGATGGTGGACTAAATGGTTGCTAAACCATGTAGTCACTTCCAGAAACATCCTTTAATCCACTGATTATTCTTAGCCTTCCTTAGGGTGACTTTGAACTATTCGCTTGGGTGAGCCTGATCTCCAGAATCCGGAGGACTCAGTCCCTGAGGATGTAATGGGTGAGCACAACTGTGTGACACAGATTTTGGGTTGGCCAAGTTGTTGGGTGAATCCACTGGAGATGAGGATGACTTCCAAGGTGAGTCAGTAGACCAGTCCAATTCTCAGCTTCTCTGTGGATCCTTCTCCCCATAAGAATGACTTCAGTGAAGTGTCTTATGGTCCAAACAGCAGGACAGTGATGGGATGCCACCGGTCAAACCAGAGGGTCAACCAATGGAAAGAGAAGTGGTTGTAAAAACAGAGGATCTGGATTGAAACTCTACCCCTGCCACTACTTGTAAGGCTTTGGATGAATCATTTAACCTTCCTAAGTCTGTTTCTTCTCCTATAAAATGAGCGGGTTAGACTCAATGACCTCTCAGGTTCCTTCCAGCTCTAGAGCTATGTATTGTCCTATGTACTAGACCTGGAGTCAGGAAGCCCCAAGGTCAAATCAGACCTCAGTCACTTATTAGCTGTGTGATCCTGGGTGAGTCACTTAGCCTCTGCCAGCCTCAGTTTCCTCAACTGTAAAAATGGGGATAACAGTCCATACCTTTGCAAGGTTGTTGTGAGAATTAAATCAAATGAGATAATATTTGTAAAACACTTAGCTCAGTGCCTGGCACATAGTAGGCACTATTTCCTTCCCCTATCCCCATCCTTCCAGGTCCTCTTGCCCCTTGTACATGGTGTATTCATTCCAGCTTTCACTTAGATCATTCTTCCTGTTGGGAATGTGGTCTGGATGGCATTCGCCAAGACTCAGTCCTGGGTCCTCTGATTTTCCCTTCCTGCTGTGCTCTTTCCCAGAGATCCCATCTACTCCCTGGGCTAGGCTCCAACCATCTCTATAAAGATGATTCCCAAGGGTATAGAGTCAGCCCCCAATTTACGAACAGATTGTCTTTGAAAAGTTCATTTGTAAGTCTGTTGTTTGGAACTGGGAACATGTGTATCCTCAGAAACTAAATTGTAAATGCTAGTTAGGTTTCCGGCTAACCCACAAAAGCCCATTTCACTCATCCTCTGAGTGAAGTACTATATAGCCATGATAAGAAATAGTAGCAGTGCTGGCAGCTTTAAAAAAGGCAGAAAAGTCAACAAGGAAATCATAAATGATGCTTGATTTATCCTGAATGGATCTTGAATGGTGGTAGAGGAAAAGCAGACATAGTCAATCAATTGATAAACATTTATTAAGGGCTTACTACATGCCAGGCACTGTGCTAAATGCTAAGGATACAAAAAGAGGCAAAAGATAGTTCTTGCCCTCCAGGAGCTCACAATCTAATGGAGAGATAATAGGCAAACAAATATATACAAAGCAAGTTATATGCAGGATAAACAGGAAATAGTTAACAAAGGGAAAGAACTGGAAAGTGGGATTAGGGAGGGCTTCCTGTAGAAGGTGGGATTTTAGCTGAGACTTAAAGGAAGCCAGGGAGGTAAGTAGTTGGAGGGAAGGAAGGAGGACATTTCAGGCATGGGAGAATGCCTGGAGTGGAGAGACGGAGGGTCTTTTTCCTGGAACAGCTAAAAGGCCAGTGTCTCTGGAGGGACGAGCAGAGCATGTGTCAGTCTGGGAGTAAGGTGTAAGAAGACTGGAAAGGTAGGAGGGGACTAAGTCATGAAGGGCTTTGAATGCCAAACAGAGGTCTTCATATCTGATCCCTGAAGCTATAGTAACCCTGGAATTTATTGAGCGTGTGTGTGTTGGGGTGACATGATGGGACCTGTGTTTTAAGAAAATCAGAATGGAGAATAGATTGGAGCAGGGAGATGTGAAAAGTGATTATTATTTACATTTTACAGGCTGAGAAACTGAGGCTTAGAGAGGTTGTTTAGTAGTTTTTCAGTCATGTCCAATCTTTGTGACCCCTTTTGAGGTTTTCTTGGCAAAGCTACTAGAGTGGTTTATCATTTGCCTCTAGCTCATTTTATAGATGAAGAAACTGAGGCAAACTGAGTGAAGTGACTTGCCCAGGGTCACACAGCTACTAAGTGTAAGAGGCTGGATTTGAGCTCAGGTCGTCCTGACTTGAGGCCCTACGCTGGATTCACTAGGCCACCTAGCTGGTAGTAAGACAGTAAGTGGAAAAGCCAATACTTTTATCTGGGGCTTCTTTTTTTGTTGTTTTTTTTTTTTTGCCTGGAATTCTTTCCTCTCTGCTCACCCTAGAATATCCCTCCAATCCTGGTGGTCCTCTTCTTCCCTTGACTTCCATGGGGAGGGGCCCAGAGCAGCCATTTTTCATTTCCCCCCATGCTATATTTCTGACTTTCAGACTGTGCCTCTATATCTCTTCTTAGTCTAGAATTTCCCTCGGTGCTTTGGGTCTTTTCACCTTGGAATATCCCTCTGACATGCTGGTCCTCTCTCCCATTGATTAGTACCTCCTAGGGTCTCCATTTGGGGAGGAGTCTAGGCTGGCCATCCTTCATTCTCCTCCTGGCTCTGAATTTCACTGCCATCTCTCCACCAGGATACCTCCCTGACACTCCCCACCTTTGCAGCTCCCTCTTGTGTGTCTCTCATTAGACTATAAGCTCCCTGAGGGAAAGAATTGTCTTTCTTTTTTACTCCTGTTTGTAACCCCAGCACTTAGCACAGTGCCTGGCACACAGTAGGTGCTTAATAAATGCTTGTTGCCTGCTTGCCAATTTGGTTCCATCTGTAGCATACTTCTTAAACCTTAAGATGCTATAGAAATAGAAGCTATTATCAATATCAAGTGATTGATTCCTTTTGTTATATTTAACCTTGATAGGATCATAGATTTAGAAATGAGAGGGGACCCTTAGGTAGGACATCTCTCCCGTCAGATTGGCTAACATGACAAAACAGGAAAATGACAAATGCTGGAGAGGATGTGGGAAAATTGGAACACTGTTACATTGTTGGTGGAGTTGTGAACTGATCCAGCCATTCTGGAGAGCGATTTGGAACTAATCCCAAAGGGCTATAAAAATGTGCATACCCTTTGACCCAGCAATACCACTTTTAGGGCTGTATCCTAAAGAGATCACACAGGTGGGAAAGGGACCCATATGTACAAAAATATTTATAGCAGCTCTTTTTGTGGTAGCAAAGAATTGGAAACCAAAGGGAGGCCCATAAATTGGGGGATGGCTGAACAAGTTGTGGTATATGAATGTAATAGAATACTATTGTGCTATAAGAAATGGGGAAGATATGGACTTTATCATAACTTGGAAAGGCCTACATGATATGATGCAGAGTGAAGGGAGCAGAACTAGGAGAACATTGTACACAAGCACAGATATATTGATTCTGTGATAACTAACTTTGATAGACTTGGCTCTTCTCAGAAATACAAGGCTCAAAGATAGCTCCAAAGGATTCATGATGGAGTGAGCTACCTACAACCAGAGAAAGAACTGTGGAGTCTGAAGTAGATTGAGGCAAACTATTTGCTCTCTTTTTTTCCTCTCTTTTTTTTTTGTGGTTTTGTTTCTTCTTTCTCATGATTCCTTCCATTGGTCACAATTCTTCTTTACAACCTGACTATTGTGTAAATAAGTTTAATGCAAAGGTATATATAAAAGATATATCAGATTCCATGCTGTCTTGGAGGAGGGGAAGGGGGAGAGGGGAGGAGAGGGAGGTGAAGAAAATCTGGAACTCAAAAACATGCAGAACTGAGTGTTGTAAACTAAAAATAAAAAATCTTAATTAAAAAATCAAAGAAATGGTAGGGACTTCAGAGGCTGCCTGGTCATTTTACAGGGGGGTAAACTGAGACCAAGAAAAGTTAAAGGACTTGCCATTTGAACCCACATTCTCTGACTTCAGAGCCAACACTTTCATACCACATGGCTTCCTTAAAGCATATGCTCGTTGAGGGCAGGCACCATTTTATTTTTGTCTTTGTATTTTTGGTTCCTAACATGCTTATTTTTTTTTATTTCATGTGTGATTTTATCAGTCAATAAGTATTCATTAAGTGCTCATTGTGTGCTAGAAGCTAAGCTAATTTATGTAGAAAAAGCAAAAACAAAACAGTCTTGGACCTCTAACTTACATTCCTTTGGAGAAGACATGGGTATATTTAAGTACATGCAAAAGATATACAGGGTGATTTTTCTGGAGGGAAGAGCTATCATTTGAGGGGATGGGCAAAGTCTCTACAAGAGCAGAATTCTGCAGTATTTAATTTTATTAAATTAAATCATTAATTATTGTTATAGCATTATTAATTTTGCAGTACTTAGGCTGAATCTTAAAGGAATCCAGAAATCCTAAGAGGAAGAGGTGAAGGAGTGCTTCCCAGGTATGGGTAACAGCCTGGGCAAATGTATATAGGTGGGAGATGAAGTGTTTTATGTGAGGAATAGCACATGGACCAGTATGGCCAGACCAAAGAATGTGGGGATGGCTGCAGTAAGAAATGCCATCTTGCTCTCAGTATCAGCCCTGCCAGAATCTTGGGGCCCAGACAGTGCAAAGACACCCACAACAGAGACACGGTAGGGTATAAAGGTAGCAAGTACCATATTTTTCCATGTATAAGATGCACACTTTTTCGAAAAATTTTGGGTCTAAAAACTGGGTGCGTCTTATACAGTGGTTGCAGATTTTTTTACTTGCATTTCCAGCTTTTTCACTCTTGTTGTCTTTGCCCTCATTGTTTTGCATTTGGTACCAGTATATTAGGTTACGTTTTGCCACGTTCTGCCCAGAAATGGCTCAGAAAAGATTTTCATACAGTGCTGAATTCAAGTTAAAAGTGATCCAGTTTGTAAAAGTGAACGGAAATCAAGCTGCTGAATGTGAGTCTGGTCCTCCTCCAACTAAGAAAACAATCCGAGACTGGCTACGGGAAGAAGAAACCCTACTGAAAACGCCACGGCAGAAGAAGGCCAAGTCAGTGAAATGGCCTGATTTAGAGAGGGATTTGAAGATATGGATTGAAGAGCAAAGGGTAATTGGAATTCCTGTGTCCACAAAGATGGTTCAGCACGAGGCAAGAAAAATTGCTGATGAAAAAGAAGTTACTGATTTCAAAGGAGGACACAATTGGTGCTTCAGGTTCATGAAACAGAATGGACTAAGCATGCGTACAAGCGCCAGACTTGTCCAAAAGATGCCTGAAAGCTATGAGCAGATGAATAAAACTTAAGTTCAATAACTTTATGTAATACATTTTTTTCCCCAAATTTCAGGCCCCAAAATTAAGGTGCGTCTTATACATGGGGAAATATGGTACGTCTGTGTGGTTGGACCACAGAGTTCATGGAGGGAGTGTGGATAAGAATGCTGCTGAGATAGGGAGGGGCTGGATTGGGAAGAGCTTTGAATGACAAATAGAAGAATTTATTTTATCCACGTGGGGAACTGCCTATTAGCAAAGTCCTTCACTGATGTGGCACTTTATAGCTAATCAATATGTTGCTTGGGGTACTGAGATTAAATGACTTCCTCAGGGTCACATGGCTGGGATGTGACTAAGTGAAACCCAAGTTTTCTCAACTCAGAGGCCAGCTCTCAAACCACTTGCTATGCTGTGCTTACATTTGCCTGGCATACAACAGGCACTTAATAAATGTATGTTAATTGATTGAGTTTTCCACGCTTTGATTTGAAGGTTCTTGAAAGACAGACACCTAGGGGTAGATAGAGCACTGGGCCTGGAGTCTGGAAGGCTCATCATCCTGAGTACAAACTTGGCCTCAGACACTTACTAGCTGTGCGACCCTGGGCAGGTCATTTCACCCTTTTTGCCTCCGTTTCCTCATCTGTAACATGACCAGGAGAAGGAAATGGCAAACTATTCCAGTATCTTTGCTAAGAAAACCCCAAATGGAGTCACGAAGAGTCAGACATGACTGAAAATGACTGAACAACAACAAAGGATGACGGAAATCATTGCCAGATTTTTCACTTGCCTTGGGCCATCATCATACTTTTTTTTTCCACATTTATTTATTTTATTTTTAATTGATGGAATAAAATAAGCATTTCCATAACATAGTATAATAAAAAAGATGATTGCATATGAAACTGCAAATCTACTGTGTACAATTTACTATTCCTTTTAAATATATAATAGTTATATAAATTTCTTCCTTCCTTCCTTTCCTTCCTTCTTTCTTTCTTTCTTTCTTTCTTTCTTTCTTTCTTTCTTTCTTTCTTTCTTTCTTTCCTTTCTTCCTTCCTTCCTTCCTTTCTTCTTTCTTTCTTTCTTTCTTTCTTTCTTTCTTTCTTTCTTTCTTGACTTTCTTACTTCATCCTTTCTTCTTTCTTTCTTTCTTTCTTTCTTTCTTTCTTTCTTTCTTCCTTACTGACTTTCTTTCTTCTTTCTTGCTTCCTTCCTTCTTTCTTTCTTTCTTTTGTTCCCTTTTTTTCCTTCCCTCTCACCCCCACACTAGAAATGGCTACCACTAGACACAAATAGGTGTGTATGTGTATACACACAAACATAAATATGTATACATGTATGCATATATACTTGCATGTATACACATATATACACATACGTGTTTATATGCATGTATGTCTATACCTATTTATATAGGTGTACACCTATACATGTTTACATATGTATGTACACACACATATGTATACATGTAGATTTCTTCTCTACACAGTTGCATTTGTCAGTTCTTTCTCTGCATTCAGGTAATACCTTTCGCCCATGTCCTTCATAGTTAAGTTAGATATTTAGAATAGTCCACGTGACTTATTTGCTCAAAGTCATTCTTAAAACAATATTGCTTTGAAAAAGTTCAAGCTTGATAAACATCTGCTGCTCTTCTTGTTCGTGTTGATGAACAGAGCTTTAACTAGGGCAGGGCGATGGAGGCATTGCCCCAGGGCGCTACACTTAGAATTTAGAGGTCACTGAAAATACTTTTATCTGAAAAAAAGACCATAAATTAGCACCTCGTTAGCAAGAAGAATTAAAGTAGGAAGCTACCAGATGGCCTGTTTCTTCCTCTCCCCCCACCTCCGTAACCTGAGTGTCATTCTCCCTATCCTGATTCCCACCCCTTATGGTAACTCCCCTAATAGGGGCTTCCTGGGGTCCACGCTCTCCCCTCCACGAGGGCTGGCCCATTTGGTGCTGCCCATCCGGGGCTCCAGCTTGCATCTCCCTATGTGCCAAAGTTCCTAGTGACAGCTGGGATGATGAAGAAACCCCACCGATCTCTGCAAAACCTCACATCTGTCTCTTGGCTTTGCCCAAACTCCCTTTCAGCTGCTCAAGGACCCGTCGCATGGATCCACTAAATTGTGCCAGACAATTCACACTGTTCCTTCCTGCTATATCTGGAAGGGCTGATAGCATCATTCGCACCTGAAGGGGAGCCAGGGGACCCGATGTGTTCTCTGTGATCCCAGCCTGTGAGAAGAGGTAGGTGGGAGCCTTACCCTCCAACTCAAGCAGCCGAATCCAAGGCATGAAGCGTGACAAGCCAGCGTGATAGGATTTCTCCTCCAAGGCCATTCGAAAGCTTCCACTGCCATTCTAGGGCTGGAGAAATAGGGAAGGTGCCAGGCTTCAATTTGTCCTCCTCCTCCTCTCTTTGCCTTAATAGCACGCTTGCTCTCCAGCTGTGAGAAGCACCTGGATATTTAGTGTTCTCAAAGAGTGTGTGACATTCGTTATTTGGAAATGCACCAAGTTAAAAGCGAGAAGGAACAGCAGTTTATGGGGCTTTTGTTATTGAAAGTCTAAGAGGCCATATTGGTAAATGTGTCAGGCTCATACTTTAAAAATGATAGATTATCTATCGCCTTCTGCTTTATTAGCTGACAGGCTCTGTTAAGGGCTTTGAGGATTTCTCTTCTGTTGCCAGACTGTGTTAAGCTTGGGTGGCAAAGAGAAAGGGGATCATGAGTGGTTTGGGCCAAGGTCCAACCAGGGAAGGGGGCTGTTAGCTAGATCAGCTCTGCTCTCAATATGGAACTTCCTAAGGAGGCCTTGAAAGAGTTCAGACACTGTGGCCCCCATATGCCGCTCACACTTCTGCCTTCTGCGTCTGGGCGGCGTTCCTGATATCTGCTGTGACCTTCGAAACCCTTCTCATGCTACCCACGATCTCCATCCTTCAGAAGGCCCATCTCAAGCGCCATTTCTTTTCTGTGTCACTGGAAATCACAGCGACAGTTCCTTCTACCTATTCTCATCAAAGCAGCTAGGTATGGATAGAGTACTGGGTCTGGAGTTAGGAAGACCCGAGTCCAAATGGGACCTCAGATAGTTAGTAGCTGTGTGACCCTGAGCCAGTCACTTGACCACCATCTATCTCAGTTTTCTCAGCTATACAGTAGGGATAATAACAGCACCCACCTCCCAGGGTTCTTGTGAGACTCTAATGAGATAACATTTGTGAAGCACTTAGCACGGGACCTGGCACGTAGTAGGTGCTATGTAAATGTCAGCCATTATCATCTATTTTCGTTGAAGCACCTTGGTGGAGCAGAGGACAGAGTACTGGATCTGGAGTGAGGAAGACTTGGGTTCAAATCCAGCCTCAGACACTTACTAAGTATGTGTCCGGAGGCAAATCACTCATTCCCCCTCAGCTTCAGGTTCCTCACCTGTAAAATGAAGAAAAAATAGCGCCTGCCTCCCGGTATTGTTGGGAGAATTAAATGAGGTGGGGTTTGTGGGGTCCTTTGCAACCTTTCGGCAAAATATAAATGCTCTCTGTTATATATGTATGTTTGTGTATGTGTGTGTGCGTGTGTATGTGCATATTTATATGCACGCATAGGCATACATACACATTTCTGCATATATACACTTGTACCTAAACATACACTTGTACACATACATATATGCACTTGTACATATACAGATATACATGCATACCTATGCATACATGCACACATATGTATGCAATGCAGTGTATCACATATAAGTATACATTTACACACATGCACACAAACATACGTATGTGCACACACAGACACACATGCATGCACGTACATATACAATATATCGTATATAAACATACATACACATATATGCACACACATGATATAAACATACATACGTAAACATCCATATACATAGATACATGTACACATGTATACATATCTGCAATACACATATACATATATACACATAAATATAAACACATGTGCATGTATGAACATGCACATACAATGTATACATGTATAAACATACATACATATGTGCATAAATACATTGAATTTCCCCCATTTGAACATAAACTTGAGGGTGGTGATGGTTTTGCCATCTTTTGCATGCCCACAAGTGCCTGGCATCAGTAGGTGCTTCATAACTGTTTGTTGGTGGATGGTTTTTCAATTTCTAATTTTCTCTCTCTCTCTGTTGGTTGGCTGGATCATACAGATTCCAACCTGATATGTGATCTCACTGGTAAGGAGGACTTCTCTTGCTGTAGGTGGCCACCTGCTCTGCACTTTATAGTCTTTGGGAGTCGCCTTGCGGCCTGGAGAGGATAAGGGACTTGCCTAGGGTCACCCTGTCAGGAAGTGTCAGAGGTGAGGCTCGAGTCAGAGTCTTCATCCTGAGGGAGGCTCTCTATCTGCTATGATCGACATGAAGCCTCTAGGGCTTATACATTGCCTTGCATAGAATTGAACTTCTCACATGTCTATGTCTTTTTCTCTAGCTCCAATAAGAGCTGACATTTATAGAACCCTTAAAAGTTTACAAAGTGCTTTATACACCTGGTACAGGCTGGTTAAACTGGGCTCATCCTCTCAAGGAGGAGAGGGCAGCTGTTGGCAGAAAGAACCCCCTAGAATTACTGATGAGTTCGTTTGTTGTAGCATCTGTCTGCCTGTTCATGAGCACCCTACCCATGAATGGCCAGTGCCAAAGAATAGCCATTAATAGACAGCTGGGGATGCATTGGATAAAGCGCTGGCCTGGCATCTAGAAGATCTGAGTTCAAACCTGACAGCAGATATTAGCTGTGAGACCCTGGGCAAATAACTTCACTGCTGGCTGCCTCAGTTTCCCCATCTGTAAACTGTGAATAATAATAGTACCTACCTCCCAGGGTTGTTGTGAAGATCAAATGAGAAAATAATTGAGAAACACTTAGCACAGTGCCTGGCACATGGTAGGTACTTGATGAATGTTAGCTATTATTATTTTTAAGAGGCAGCTAGGTGGCTCAGTGGATGGAGCGCTGGGCCTAGAGTCAGGAAGACCTGAGTTCAAATCCAGCCTGATAATCACTAGCTGTGTGACCCTGGACAAGTCACTTCACCCTGTTTGCCTCAGTTTCTCCATCTGTAAAATGAGCTGGAGAAGAAAATGGCAAACTAGTATTCTGCCAAGAAAATCCCAAATGGGGTCATGAAGAGTTGGGCATGACTGAAAAATGACTGCACAATGTTATCTCCATTTTACAGATAAGGAAACTTGAAGGTGAGAGAAGCTCAGAGTCATCTAGTCAGGGGGAGGAACTGAATGAAGAAGAGGGAATGAGATCCTGACTGGACCTGATATTTCATTGGAAGAAGGGATTCCTGGTTGAGAAACTCTGTCTACCAACGAAGTTCAAATTTATAGCCCCAGTGGACCAAGGTTGTGACTTGCCCAGGGTCACAAAGCCAATGTATGTCAGAGAGGATGCTGGAAATCAGGTCTTTCCTATTCCCAAGGCAAGCTTTCTATCCATTACATCACTGGAATAAGATTAAATGTAATAGGAATAAGTGCAGTTTTATACTTGGGTTAAAAAAGTCAATTTCACAAAAACAAGTTAAGGAAACATGGCCAGATAGCGGCTCATCTGGAGGAGATTTTTCTTTGCTAACTGTGAGTCAAGAGTGTGATATGGAAGCCAAGTTGACCAGTGTAATCTTGGTTTGCATTGAGAGAAGTGCTGGGTGTAGGAAGAGGGAGGTGCCTCTGCTCTGGCAGATCAACCTGCAGTATCATGTTCTGTGCTAGATATCATATTTGAGGCAGGACATTGATAACTTGAAGAGCACAGCATGGATGGAGAATGGAAAGGAGTCTGGTGCTCATGGCTTAGGAGGAGCAGATGAAGGAACCAAGGATGCCCAGCCTGCAGGAGAAAAGCCCTCAGGTCCATGGCAGTCTCCTTTGAGTACTTTAAAGGCTATCTTTGGGAAGAGGGACTATGCCTATTCTCCAGAACCTCAGAGAACAGAAATAGGAACAATGAGTAGAAGGTACAAAAGGCAAATGTAGGCTTGTGTCAGGGAAAGCTTTCTAACAGTTAGAGCTGCCCAAAATGGAATGGGGTGTCTCAGAAGGGCGTGTCCCCTTGTTACAGCCTCTCAAGCAAAGGTTGAATGATAGGGAGTGTTCTAGGGCTTAGTGTTTGATTGATGACCTTTAAGGTCCTTTCTGATTATAAAATGCTAAGATTCTGTGACTGGTGTATGTTAGGCCAGCTAGGTGGTGCAGTGGGTAGAACACCAGGCCTGGAGTCAGGAAGACCTGAGTTTAAATCTGGCCTCAGATAATGACTAGCTATTTAACTCTATTTGCCTCAATTTCCTCATCTGTAAAATGAGCTAGAGAAGGAAATGGCAAACCATTCCAGTATCTTTGACAAGAGAACTCCAAAACGGGTCATGAAGAGTCAGACATGACTGAAACGATTAACAGAAAGAAAAGGACATTTATAAAAGTATCTAGTCCGATATAAACTGCCACCTATGTGATCTCTCCAAGTCATTCATAATAGCTAAGTGGAACAGTGAATAGAACCAGGAAAATCTGAGTTCAAATCCTGCCGCAGACACTTAACTAGCTCTGTGACCCTGGGCAAGTCACTTAACTCCTGTTTGCCTCAGTTTCCTCTACTATTAAAAAGGGCATAATAGTAGCACCTGCTCATGGTGAAGATAAATGAGATCCCACATATAAGACTTTTTAAACCTTAAAGTGCTATATAAATCCTATTAATATTATTATCATTGTTATCACCTCTCTATTGTTTAGGGTGGGGCTGGTTGCCTGGTTCTACCTAATGTGTGCCTTCATTTCCTCAAACCTGAACCAGGTGTGGGATCCCAGATCATAGTGATATAATAGAGGCACCCCAATAGCCTTTGTCCACTGCATCTATTTGCATGCTATCGATAAACCTCGTTATTAGATCAAGTCTATGGGACGCTGACTCTGCCCTGATATCTCTCACATTTGATCATATTTTTATATGGTAATAATGCATAATAATCCAATTCACGACCTTATTCCTAGGTTCCTTCATAGCTCAACTCAAATATTATCTCCTGATTACCCCTCCTATGACAGTGGTCCTTCACCCCAATTATCTTGTGCTTTTTTCTATAGACACCAACTATCTTCACTGATAGGATGTAAGTTCCTTGTGGACAGGGGCTGTTTTTTTTTCTTCGTATACCCAGCACCTAGGACAGTTCCTGGCACATAGTAGGTGCTTGTGAAATGCCTGTTAATTTATTATTGAGAAAAGGAAGTGTTATGGAAAGATTGCTGGATTCAGAGTAACTGGTTACCATTGAAGGAAGCATCCACATCAATGATGTCACAGAGGCAGTGTGGTCCAGTGGAAAGAACCCTCAAACACAGTTTGAATCCCAGCTCTTCCAATGACTACCTGTTTGATCCTGGGCAAGTCAATCTCCGCTTTTTGTACTTCAGTTTCCTCCTCCATAAAATACAGTACTTATATTAGATATCTGGTAAGATTCTTTTCAGCTGTAGATCTATGTTCCTCCCTATGTGACCTTCAGCAAGTCAACTGCCTCTCTGTGTGCCTGTTTCCTCTTCCATAAAATTCAGTGGTTGTACTAGATGACAGATCCCTTTCAGCTCTAAATCCGTGCTCTTATTTATATGATCTTAGTCAAACCATTTCTCTCTGAGCCTCAGTTTCTTTATCTATAAAATGGAATGTTTCCTCATCTATACAATTGACTAGGTGGCCTCTAATCTCCCTTCTGCCAATAAACCTATGACTTTCTGACCCACTGGATTATTATGTATTATTGTCAGATCAATAAATGATTAAATGTCAGAGATATCAGGGCAAGATTTGAGCACTGGGGAGTACAGACCTAAGGCTGGGGTGGAGGGAGGTGCCCCAGGATATTCACTTGTTTGGTTGCTGGTATTAGAGTTGGGAGGTCTCCAATGTGGGTGGGACCAGAGAGGGGATGGATGTGGACTGGGAGGAGAAAGGTGGACAGAAAGTTCCTCTGCTAAGGCAACATTTCAGAAATGCAGGTACTGTGGTTTAAAATATGACTTGCCAAGCAAAGAAATGAAAGCAAGACAGTGAGGTCAAGTAGAAAGATGCTGATATTGAGTATTAACATGATATTGAACTGACTTGGGTTCTCATCCCAGCTCTATCACTGACCAAACTATATGACCTCGGGCAAGCCGCTTCCTTTTTGGACTTCAGTTTCCTCATCTGTAACATGAAGAAGTTGGAGATGATCCCTTCTATCTCTATCCCTTTGATTGTAAGAAAGATGAGGGGCAAAAAGAACAAGAGAATCAGGGCTCTAGAGTGGACTCCAGAAGCTGTCTATTCTAACCTCCTCATTTCACAGATTGAGGAAACTGAGGCCCAGAAAAGGAAAGTAGCTTGCCCAAAGTCATGCAGCTAGGATCGTGAATGTATCATGAATTTAGAGCTGAAAGGAGGAGGTAATGTAGTCCAATCTCTGTTTTACAGAGGAAGAAATTGAAACACAGAGGTTGAAAGGACTTGTCCAAAGTCCCATAGCCAGGAAATGGCAGAATTAGGCTTTCAAGTTATGTCCAATGGCCCTCAAATTCAGGGCTCTAGACATTATGCCATAATTCCTTCCAAAGATGTGTGAGAGAAGGTTGAGACCCAGGAGTAGTCAGTAATAATTATCAATAAATGTGTTACACGCTTACTATGTGCCAGGCACTGTGCAAATAAAAGGAAAGACCATCCCTGACCTCAAGGAGCTTACAGTCTAATGGGGGAAGGCAACCCATGAAAGGAAGCAGAAAAGTGAGTGGGAAGGGATGCTGTCACTTTCGGGGCATGCTGGAGAAGTTCAAGAAAGTTCAAAAACAGTGTAGCTGATGGGAAATGGGGAGAAGACTGTGTTAGAGCCCTTCCTTAAATGGAGGTTTTGTAGCTCCTGACTCTTCTCTCCAATCAGAGGGGCAGAGGAGATTGATGGGATGTGACTACCAAGGCTGATGCAATCTTGCAGATAATGAGATTTCCCAGTGATGAGTTTCCTGAGGCCAGAAGGCAAGATAGAAAAGTCCAAAGAGGTCTGAAGGCAGTGCGGCTGGTGGGAAATGTTGGAAAATGGAAGGACTGTCTTCCTTACTGCTTACTCTGTAGTCACCTTAATTCCACATAGAAAAAAATTGTGGAGGACAAATCTTTAGGGGATGGTGGATAGTGGCAGACTTTGGAAATAGTTTCCAGAGGCTCAGATTTCTTATCAGTAAAAGGATGGCAAATAAAGGCTACCCCAAGCTAGGATACTGGTGGACCCCCAAGCGACCTCTGGGATTCTACCATAGTGACAATGCCTCACAATGGAAGTGAAATACAGCAGGGGTAAAGCTAACCTCTCTCAACACTCTGACAAGGGTGCTATGGACTGGTCATTCTACTTTTTTTGGTATCCTGCAAAGGAAACGCTTAATGTTGGAAGCTTAGAATTATAGGACCCCAGAATCACGGAACTGTAAAATTTAGGGCAGCTAGTTGGTGCAGTGCATAGAGCATTGGGCTTGGAATCAGGAAGACTCAACTTCCTAAGTTCAAATCTGGCCTCAGACATTTACTAGCTCTGTGACCCTGGGCAAGTCACTTTACCCTGTTTGCCTCAGTTTCCTCATCTGTAAAATAGGCTGGAGAAAGACATGGTAAATCACTCCAGAATCTCTGCCAAGAAAACCCCAAATGGGGTCATGGGGAGTCAGACACGACTGAAAAACAACTGAATAGCAACAAAGTTGGAATAATAGAAACACAGAAACTTGAAATCCCAGAATTATATAATCAAGAACTCTGAGAAATCCCCTCAAACTCTCTGGGGCCTCAGTTTCCTCAACCTCTAGTAGTCTCACTCCTACAACCCTCATAGGGCTGATGTGAGGTTCAATGAACTCATGTATCTCAAAGCAGTGTGTTCTAGCAGAAGAAGGCCTGGACTTGGAATGAGCAGAGATTTGGGTTTAAATCATGGGGTGAGTCATTTAAGCCCTCTGAGCCTCAGTTTGTGTATTGGCAAAAATGGAGAAACAGTAATGCTTGTGATGCCAACCTCGGTGGCTTTGGGGAGGAAATCCCTTGGCAAATGTTAAAAGTGTTATAGAAAAGTGAGGTCTTATTAATACCTGTGCATGTGCTTTGAAAGCCATAAAACTCCCCCTACACATGTGAAAAATAGTTGTTGGTACTATGGGATCTTAGAATGAGGGAAGTAGGAACTCGAAGAATTACAGTCATAGAATTATATTATTACAGAGTCATAAAAATACAGAGAATTGGAAACCTGGAGAATGATGCCTTCTAGGGGTCCACAGACATTGTAGGAATAAAGGGTCAGGGGAGAAACAGTGGGAGGTTAAGGATCGGCAAATAGAAATTCTAGAGGAATGAAAAGTCCCTGAAGGCAGGGATTGATTTTTCATTTGGTCTCTGTATCCTCAGTGCCTAGCACAGTGCCTTACATATTTGGGGAATGAGGGTAAAGGAAGAGAAGGACACTGGGCTTGATAACTCCCTCCATCAATGCAAAATGGCCATTCTTCCATGACTTAATCAACAAAAGAGTGGCCCAGAGCACCGAGAAACTGACCGATTTGTGCATCCTCACACAGCCGGTATGTGTCAGAAACGGGACCTATTACTGTTGTTTTCATCATGTTGTTAGTGGCTAATGTTCTTATAGGGCTTTATACACACACACATATAAAGAGCTTTGCAACCTTAAAGCCCTATAATGTGTGTATTTATACACACACATATATGTATATTTGTATAAATACATGTATATTTACAATATACATACAATTTACAATTTATAATATATCGTATACCTTATAATATACAATTTACAATTATACATATATGTGTATTTACACACATACAATACATTTACAATATACAATATATTGTATATATTAGAATATACAATGTCCAATACACATTTACAACATACATACAATTTACAATTTACGATATATTATATACAATTTATAATATACAATATACAGTATACATTACAATATATGATTTACAATATACAAATATATACATACATATATGTGTATTTATGCACATATTTACAGGATACAATATACAGTATACAATATATGATATACATTTACAATACACATATATACAATGTATAATTATACACACATGTATATTTACAATATATTTATACATATACACACATATGTGTTTATATATGTATATACATATGCATCCATATATATAATATAAAATTATATCACTTGGTTGTGATAGGAACCATTTTTAATCCCATTTTTAAAGATGAGGAAATCGACTTCGGTAATGTAACTTGCCCAGGGTCATGTGGCCAGGATTTCTGGGACAGGATTCAAACTCAGGTCTTCCTAACTCCATGGGCAGCCCTATATTTTCTCTGGCCTTTGGATATGCCCAGAACACATAAGGAGCACAATAATTGTTGCACAGGACAGTGGAAGGAGCGCTGACTCTGAAGTCAGAGGAGATGGTTTTAAATACTGACTCTGCCACTTACTACCTTGTGACTTCAAGCACATCCCTTAGTCCCCCTGTGCTTCAGTTTCCTTCTCTGTAAAATGAAGGTGATGGGCTAGATGGCCTCTAAAGACCCTTCTAGCTTTTGATCTATGATGCTAAACTTGCCCTCTCTTGGCCTCAGTTTCTTTTTCTGTAAAATGATGTGGATGGACTCAATGGTCTCTAAGGTCACTTGCAGCCTCACATCCTATGATTCTATAAATTGAATTGAAAGGAAAAAAAAAGAACTATCAGCTTGCTCCCACTTAAGATGGAAAATGAACTGGTTTCCCATGAAACTACCTCTTCCTCTACACTTTCCCTAGGATGGCTTGTGAATCTCTCTTTCTTTTGCTGGTGATTCTTCACTTGATCTTTGCACTCTCCTTTCCCTCATCTGTTTGCTTACCTCTCTCCCCACCTGTCCCCACCCTAAGCCCCAGCCTGAGCAGGCAGAAATGATTCTATAAATATGTAAATTAATTACTCGAAGCTCTCCTAGGGAGAAGGCTTCGGTGGTGCAGAGTAGAGATATTTCTTCTTGGATTCCCACTGTGGCAGATACCCTGGGGCTGGTGAGCTGGCATTCAGGCTGACTTTTCCATCCCCACCGCTCCCACCCTCTTGCTCCCACCTCACACTTTCCACCCCACACAGCTCAGCCCACATGCTACAGAAAACTTGGTAATAATATGAATATGAATATTATATAGCACTTTCATATAAAATTTCTATATCTTTCATCTAACACCCACAAAACTCAGGGGAAAGCATTTATACAGCACCTACTATGTACCAGATACTGTGATGAATGCATTATAAATATTATCTCATTGGATCCTCACAACAATCCTGTCACACAGCTCAGGGTCACACAGCTAGTAAGAGTCTGAGGCTGGATTTGAACTCAAGTCTTCCTGACTTTTCAGGCACTGCTGTCTGCCTAAATGATAAAGATATTATAATTTTTGTTGAGAGAGAGAGAGAGAGAGAGAGAGAGAGAGAGAGAGAGAGAGAGAGAGAGAGAGACAGTAAAGTTAGAAGATATGAAGTGATTTCCCTAAAGTCACAAAATTGAAGGAAGTAGAATTTGAACTCAGATCCTATAGTTCTAAGCCGATGTATTTTCCAAGTTACTACATGACCTTGAGTTTAGAGATTGATGTTACATTCATTCAGGGGACCCAGTCTAGACCTTTGACCCTATTAACACCATCATGTAACTAACACTATAATGTAACCCCATGAGGTAACTGACCATATGTTAGAACAATAATCATAACATACTTTTTCAGACTTCTGAGGATTAGAAGTATATACATAGACAAATAAATTAATCGTATTGACTAGGAATTTAATAATTGCCTCCTAGAAGCAAAGTGTTCTTCAAGGTGCTGAGAATACTAAAACCAAAATAAAACAGTTCCTGCCTTCAAGGAGTTTACATTCTACAGTGGGAGGGAGACAACATGTATTTAGATAAGTCCATAGAAAGGGTACATAGGATAATTTGAGGAAGGGGAGTACACTCACAACTGGGAAGGATAACTTGGGCAGGAGATGGCACCGTACCACAACTTTGAAAGGCATTAGGGATTCTAAGGGATGGAAGTAAGGAAGGAGGCATGGAAGACAAGCTGGGCAAAGACACGCAGGTGGGAAAGAGAATACCATGTACGGAAAACTTCATGGAAGTTAGTTTGTCTGGAAGGTAGAGTGTATGAAGTGGACTACTGTAATAAGAAATCATTCTAGAAAGTTAGGCTGATTCCAGAATTGTCTAGAAGCTGGAATCCCAAAGAGATTTTTATTCCATCCTAGAGTTGCTAGGGAGTTTCTTAAGAGTGACATAGTAAGACGTAGTAAGATTTAGAAAGATGCTGCTAGCAGTTGAGGGGAGGATAGATTGGAAAAGAGATCTGAGACAGAGGAAAATAAGATTTTTGCAGGAGTTCAGATAAGAGATGATGAGGGCTGGGGCGGTGGCTGTGTGGGTAGAGAAACAAAGGAATAAATGGAAGAGAGGTCACGGGTGTAGAATCAACAAACCTGGGAGCTGATTGGTTGAGCAGGGAGGGGGACCTGTGGATGCCTCTGGGGTTCTGCCTCTGAATGACTGGAATCATGGGAGTGTCCTTGACAGAAATAGGGAAATAAGGAGGAACAGAAGGGAAATATAATGCTTTGTATTTTGGACATTGAGTCTGGGGTGCCTACGGGACATCCAGAGGGATGCTATCTTCTCTGATCTTCACAGAAAGACTTGAAAGGCATTCTTCTTCCCATTTTTGTGATGAGAAGGCTGAGGTCTGGAGATGGGAAGTGTTTTGCCACAAATCAAAGACCAAGCAGATGGCAGATTAGAGCCTAGAACTCGAGAACCATTGCTGTTTGTATTTTGTACTCTGCCTCCGTTGAACTGAATCCAGCGCCTGAAACATGTTGTATTATTCAGTAGTTCCACAGTCATTTCTGACTCTTTGCAGCCCCATTTGGGGTCTTCTTGGCAGAGATACTGGAGTAGTTCGTCATTTCCTTCTCCAGATTATTTTACAGATGGGGAAACTGAGGCAAACAGGGTTAAGTGACTTGCTCAGGTCACACAGCAAGGAAGTGTCTGAAGCCAGATTTGAACTTGGGTCTTACTGAGTCCAGGGTCAGAGCTCTGTGCACCATGGCCCCACCTAGCTGACTGGTGCATGGAATATAGTAGGTGCTTAATAAATGTTGATTGATTGATTTGTCATCTAGATGTGCTTCAACTGAGGACCACAGATTTGCAAGCTCTAGGTGCCCCCAGAGGCTCTTTAATCTTTATTTTACATTAGGAGATTGAGACTCAGAGAGAGCCAATGAGTGACTCAGGGTGGCAAGGGAGAGGGTGGGTACCCAACTCCTAACTATGGACACTGTTTGTGCCATTACTGTGTGTTGCCTCTGACTCTGGCTAAGCTGAATGCAAGCAGGGAAGGCCCTGCCTTGACCTCTATCTTGTTTCACGTCTCACCCATAAAGCTAGGTGAACAATCCATTGCAATTTATAGGCTACAGCCTCATAAACCAGTGAAACAAAGACCAGAAGGGGCAGCAGCCACGTGAATCCTAGAGGCTCCTTGGCCACGTACTTAAGAATGTGTTTCTTTGGCATGACCTTGCTTAAGAGCCTTGCCTGTCTCTCTTGCTGCCTCAGTTTTCCTAGCTTATAAAAAGAGGAAAGAAGATATATTGGAAAGCATGCAGGACCTTAGATCAAAAGAGACTTGGGTTCAGATTTCAAGCTAGATACTTGTTATCTGTGTGACGAGAGGCAAGTTGGTCAGTCCCAATTAGTGCAGGCAATTCAGCTTATGAAGTCATTATATGTAGTTGAATTATGTAAAATATAGTCATTGGTTCCAGTCTGAAAGGAATATTCAGTGTTATTAGGAAAATGTAACTACTTGGAGGCAGTTTGGTGTCTTAGTGAATAGATCTGGGCCTAAAGTCAGGAAAACTGAAGTTCAAGTGTGGTCTCAGATACGTAATAGCTGTGTGATCCCAGACAAGCAATTTAGCCTGTCTGCCTCAGTTTCCTCAACTGTAAAATGGGGATAATGATAGAATTTACCTCCCAGGGTTGTTGTGAGGATCAAATGAGATAATGTGTAAAGTGCTTAGCCCAGTACCTGGCACAAGGTTGCCATCTGCAAGTTATTGTTTTCTTTCACCTTTATTCCTTCCCTTTTCCTCTCTCCTTCCTTGTTACCCTCCTTCCATCCCTGTTTCCTTCTTTCCTCCCTCCCTCCCTTCCTTCCTTTCTCCCTTTCTCCCTTCCTTCCTTCCTCCCTCCCTTCTTCCCTCCCTTCTTCCCTTCCTTCTTTCCTTGCAGCAACTGGGACCTAATTGTACCTGGATCTTTCTCATCCTCAGTTTTCTGTCTGTAAGAGGACACAGCTGGGTTATTATAAAGATCTATTGAGCTAATACATGTGAAATGTTTTCCAAACTTGAATACATTATATAAAGATCAGCTATTATTATTATCAATATTGTAAGTTAATGTTAAATATCATTACTTTAAAGTCCCATGGGGTTGCCTGGGATAAAAATGTTGTAGAGGGTGTTCAGGGATAGTAATTACACCTACCTCAGAGGATTGTTGCACGGAATGGGATAATGGGCTATATTAGTATGACTTCTTATTGTTATCTATTGTCATTTGGTGACTGGTTCATGGACACTTATTTTTGTATTTCAATAAATAGGGGTTCAAATCCTATCTCTGACACTTAGGATCTAGGGCAGGTCACTTCATGTCTGTCTGCAATAAACAGGGGTTCAAATCCTGTCTCTAATACTTAGGATCTAGGGCAGGTCACTTCATGTCTGCCTGCCTCAGTTTCCTCATCCATAAGATGTTGGGATTGTTTTGGATGGTGATGAGGTCCCTCTAACTCTAGATCTAGGATTCTGTGATCACAACCAGGAGATGCCTTTTCATCTTGGGAGAACCCTGTTTATATTCTTCCATGCTGAACAGAAAGAATGTCTACCCAATGCACCAAAAACATTCCCAATGGTTCTTCTAATGTTTCACAAAAACTGATGGAGGAAGTCTGCCGGCTCTTGCTTATTCTTGCTGTGTGACTTGACAGACTCCTTTTCTTTGCTCATAAGTCTTCAGTGATTTCCCTCCACCAATTCTCATGTAAAAGTCATCTTTTATAATAGGTGCAGGCAGCTTGCACCCACTAGACACCTCTCCAAGGCCCTCAGGGTCGCTGGAAATCAGAATACTTTTGAGATCATGATGTCTCATTATCCACAGCTACACAGCATCACTGGGAGACCTTTAGCATCTTTTTAAAGATGTATTTTGCAGCATAGATTTTTTAAAAGAACTTAACAATTCCCCAATTGTGATTAAGCCATCCAGGTGCCCCTCTGTTCAATTTGGGGTCCAGCTCATTGTCCATCTATGGTGCCTAGAACGAGGTCTTGGATGGAGGAAGAAAAGTGAGATCTATTTCTCTCTCTCTCTCTCTCTCTCTCTCTCTCTCTCTCTCTCTCTCTCTCTCTCTCTCTCTCTCTGTCTCATTGCTAGGGGAGCTAAATGTGGCCTGTGGCCTTTGTCTATAGACAGCAAGAAGTTCAGTTTTTCTCAAAGTAAATTTTATCTTTTATTCCGAAACACCAAAAAGCATTATATACATTATATACATTAAAAACATCTACACAGCAGAGGGTTGTACATGGGACTCTGAATCTCCATTTCCTACCTCTGGCTTTGTATTTTTTAATATCAAATAGTTCCACAGGACACATTTAACCATCTTCTTCTGTGCTTCCTTCAGTATTTCCTTCTCTTCATTAAAAAAGTTTCAATCGTCCATTTGTTAACCAAACTATGCTTTGAAACCTCAGTCAGAATTCAGCCAAAAAGCATTTATTAAGTGCCTACTATGTCCACAAATACTGAGATATAAGAAAAGTTAAAAATCCTATGGTAAGCTACTAAACTAGTCCTAACTGGGGCTGAGGCTGTGGTGAGGGATTAGACAGGCTTACCAGGGCAGGACAGGCAACTGAGCTGGTATCAGCAAGCATGACCAGGAAATGCAGGCAGGCAGGAGCAGTGACATCTGGTAGGAGCATCAGGGCAGATGTCTTAGTGGGCACATGATATGTGATGGTGAGGAGTCTGCGAGCAGGCAGAAGGCAGAGGTCCAGGCAAGCAGGTGGTTGTCATTAGGGAGATCTGGCGGCAGATAAAAGGGCCTGGGATTCAGTAGCAGGACTCTAGGCCCAGAGGACTGGGGGGACAATAGGTAGGACAATAGCTTCAGAGGAACTTAGTGTTCAGTAGGAAATCAATTTAGAGATTCAGGAATGAAAGAATAAATCCAATTACCATTGGACAAGGTATGGAGGTTGCTTCCAAGGAAGAAGATATCACTTGGACTGGCTACCAGGTTGATGCAGGAACTATACCAAAGCTAATTTGTTGTTGAACCACCAATTTATGGTCCCAGGAATCCTCATATCTCTGCTCACTGGGTGTTGGGTCTTAGATCCTGTGTTACATCAAACACAATGATTAAGTTGATGGAGGTGGAATCCTAAGAGCGACAGTCTATCAAAAATGCAGCTAAAGCTGTCTCTGAAAGGTCTCGTTATCACAGACTCTGCCATTAAAGAGGCATTGGTCTCTAGGATACCAGCCACTGACTGCCACAAGAAACCAGCTACCCAGGGAAGAGATCCTGAGACACACACTCCTTGTTACTTCCCTTTTGGTCTGTGTATTGGAGAATGGAAATAAGAACATGGTAACCTTAGGGGCTCAGTGGATAGAATGCTGAACCTGAAGTCAGGTAAACTCATCTTTGCGCATTCAAATCTGGCTCCCACACTTACTAGCTGTGTGATTCTGGGCAAGTCACTTCACCCTGTTCACCTCAGTTTCCTCATCTGTAAAATGAGCTGGTGAAGGAAATGGCAAACCACTCCAGTATCTTTGCCAAGAGAACCCCAAATGGGGTCACAGAGAGTCAGACACAACTGAAATGACTTGACAACAAAACCTTAAGGGATCATCTCTCTCTAAAATCTAGACAGTGAGACAAATGAAAACCCCTAAGAGACAGAATTTCTGGGTAATTAATAATCAGTTTATTAATTAGGATAGCCGGCAATCAATAAATCGATGGTTAGGGGTTTCTCTTGGTAACCAAAGATGCCAAAGGAGACCCTGGGATGCCTTAAATATCTTCTGAAAGGGAATTCCCCTGATTGGTGAAAAGCAACTTTGACTGGTGGACAGTTAATCAGGAGGTGGGCTAAATGTCTTCAACTCCTCCTACTGAGAATGTGGCTTGATCATGAGCCTTACCAGCCTCCAGCAATCTGGCCAGGGGGAGATGCTATCTCCATCCAGATCTCTCTGGTTAGTTTTCTCCTTCATGAGCTGGATCACCCTAAACTCTAGTGGAGGGGACCAAGGACAAGAGTTCCTTCCCTCAGGATAAGGGCTAGCCCAGACTGGATTTTGCTTATACTTTAAACAGAAATTAAGTCTCCAAGATGGGAAAGGTCTCACCCAAGATTGATGAGCTTGTTTCTTGAGGGCTAGGAGTAATCACAGCAATCACTCCTTCAGAGACCAACTTTAAACAAGAGCTGGGCCCTAAATGAGGACTAGGAGAAAAGCCTGGATCACAAATTGATTATTAGTTATTGCTATAATAGTATAGTAATAATTTCTCTCAATAGAGCATGACCTTGGAGCTCTTCATTCTCCAATTCATCAATGTCCTTCCCCCCCAAAAATGATGTCCAGAACTAAAATCAATACTCAGTATGTGACCTGACCATGTTAGCAGTCAACAGGACTATCACTCAACTCCTGAACAGTCTTCAATCCATCAATGTCCTTCTAAAAAAGTGATGCCCAGAACTAAAAATGATACTCAATAGTGATCTGACTAGGTTAGCATTCAGCAACACTAGTATCATTTGACTCCTGGGTACTTTGCCTCTCTAAAAAGCCTAAGATTTCAATAGCTTTCTTGGCTGCCACATCACAGAGTAGATTTATATTCGATTTGCAGTCCTTATAGTGTTTCCAATGAATTGAATTGTTTTCTAGCCAAATCTTCCCCCATTTCCTGTACTTGTGAAACTGATCTTTGGAACCCAAGTATAAAATTTTACCTTCATCCCTCATCAATTTCATCTGATTAGATTTGGTCCAATGTTCTAGTCTGCCAAGAAATGAATCATCATTTTTCCCACCACCACATCTCTCTTGTCCATGTCCTTCTCTCCCGCCCCCCTGCCCAAGCCGCCAAATTAGACCTTGTACACCTCTTGCCTAGATTATATTACTACTACCTTCTCCATTGGCCTTCCTGCCACTAGTTTCTCCCCATTCCATCCCATCCTTCCCTAGCTGCCAAAGTGATTTTCCTAAAGCTCAGGTCTGGCCATGTCATTCCTTGATTCAAAAAACTCCAGTGCTTCTCTACTATCTCCAGAAGCAAATATGAACTCTTCTGTTTAGCATTTAAACTCTTTCCAGTTTGACTCCAGTTTCCCTAAGCTTCATTAGAAATTACTTCCCTTCAAGCCTTCTACAGCCCCATCAAACTGGCCTCCTTACTGTTATATGCCTTGTCATTCTCTGTCTCAGGGCTTTGGAAATGGCTGTTCTCCCAAGCCCAGAATGCATTCCTTTCTTATCTTGATCTTTTAGTGTTCCCAGCTTTCTTCAAAACTGTGCTCAAGTGACACCTTTGACACCAAATCTTTCCTTATCTCTTCAGCTGCTTAGTGACTTTTCCCCAAATCATCATCAGTAACTTGTATATAACTTGTATTATATGTTATATTTCTCCCTAACTTGAAAGTCCAGAACGTAAGCTCCTTGAAGGCAGGGATTATTTAATTTTGGTCTTTGTCCTACTAGGGATAGGTGGCTCCATAGTGCACAAAGTGCTGGGCCTGGAGTCAGACTCATCTTCCTGAGTTCCAATCTGGCTTTAGACACTTATTAGTGGGACCCTAGGTAAGTCACTTCACCACTGTCTGCCTCAGTTTCTTCATTAGTGAATGAGCTGGGGAAGGAAATGTCAAAGCACTCCAGGAGTTTTACTGAGAAAATCCCAAATTGGGTCATGAAGAGTTGGACATGACTAAACATGACTGAACAACAGCAAAAACACCTCCAATGCCTAGCACAGAGCTTGGCACATAGTAGGTGCTTAATAAATGATTGCTCATTGACTGATTTTGAATTTGGACTGTCATCCAGTGCATTAGCTAATCTCTCCAGGTTTATGTCATTAGCATCTCTTATGAGCATGCCATTTATTCCTTTATTCAAATCTTATGCTATTTTGGGGGTTTAGAATTAAGAAGAAAGAAAAGGGATTTCTGGATGGTTACTATGCTACGTAGGAAGCATGGTGGCTACTTTTTCAGGTATTCATGGCTCGGCTCCAATTTAGTCATGCATTCAGCAAGGAACAAAACCAAAGAATGGTTGAGGACTAGGAGGAGGGAGACAGAAGAGGGGATTTGTAGAGGGGAATCCAGTCCCAAGCGTGCACCCCTTGATGGTGAAGGGTTATGGAGGTACCTTGGGGGGAAGGGAAAGGATGGGAGGGAATGTTAATAGATGATCATCAAACATCAGTTCCATCTCTAAAACTATGATTAAGAAGGCCTTTGGGCAAATAATTTTGATGATCTACATCTCTTAAAAAAAAACCCCAAACTATCAAGGGAATAGAGAAAAAAAGCTCCCTGAGAGCAAATACTAATTCCTGTTTGTCTTTGAACCCCTAGCCCTTAGCACAGTGCCTGGCATACAGTACATGTTTGTTGCATGAATTAATGATGTTTGAACATATGATTTCTTTTTCTCTTAATAAATATCCCTGTAGCAACCAAAAACATTCAGGTCTTAATTTGGTATAATAAGTATTTGAGAAATGTTTGATTGATTGTCCAACTATTGGTGGCTTGGAAGTCAATCAGTCAACAAGCATTTATAAAGTACCTACTATGTTTTCTACTCCAGTGTTTCTGCCAAGAAAACCCCAACATGCGGTCACGAAGAGTTGGACATGACAGAAACAAGTGAACAACTATACTATGTCTTAGGCCTTGTACTAAGTACTGGGGATACAAAGAAAGGCCCTCAAGGAGCTCACGGTCTAATGGTGTACCAGCAATTTAGATTTGAAGATCTTTCCCACCCATTAATAGGCCATGTGACCTGCTTACATCACAGGAAGCCTAAGTCACATGTGGTGGGAGGAGCTTCCTGATAGGAAAAGGAAATTATGTCACAGGAAATGCTAAGAGAGCAGTTACAACAGTTAGAGCTGAGGGAAAGAGAGCAGACGTGTAATAGCTGTGCTGTCAGTTTGCTTGTTGGTAGCAAGGCCCCAGCAGGGGTTAGAAGGTTATGGGATGGAGTGGTTCTCTGCTGTGGTATTGTGTATTGAATTCTTTGCTGCTGTGATGGATTGGGCTTATTGGTTTTGGGACCTGGTTCTCTGGTGTCTCAATAAATGGTTTATTTCTTCTACCTTCTATATGGAAAGTCTTATATATTTTGCGATACAGAACCACATAGGCATTTTGACAATTATCATCTATATTATGATTATTACCTTGCTGATACAAATGGGGGAGAAAATATGGAAAGAACTGGACCCATAAAACACACATGCACAATACATACATACATATATGTACACACATGCATGTACACACACAAAGGGGAAAAGATCAATAATTAATGCCTTGAATGCTTTGCTCTGTATTGCTTTGCTAATCTTTTATCAGCTATAATCATTGGGACAGGAAATAACTGTGTGATTTATAGTAGGAACATTGTAATGGGTAAAAAACAAAGCCAAACCTGTGTGTAACCAAACTTTGATGTAGTCCCAGGGAAATTCCTGTGTTAGTTAACCTGAGAAGTGTTACTAAGTCATTATAAAGTGTGTATCTTAGGTATGTGATCATATAATCACACCTATGTATTGATCTTCATATTAAAATGATAAAGTAAGAAAGGCCCGTAAAGGGCTAATTGAGACATCACAGTAAGAACAAAATTAGGATGTCATAAAGTTAGGACAAACTGCAAAATGCAGTTTCCAGAGGACTTTGTCGCACCGTGCATGAACCAAGAGACCTATAAATAACTGTGAATTTTGTATCTTAGGGTTTCAGACTATATTGGGTGGACCCCACCTTTATTTCTCTTAATAAAGGTTGGTCTTTGCTCAGAGAAGCTTCCTAGTTTCTTTTTTACACATATACATTTGAATGTGTGAGCATGCTTGTATATGTATACAAATATGTGATTCTACATGTATGCACATATATGAGAGAGAGAGAAAGGGAGAGAGAGGGAGGGAGAGAGAAAGAAATGGAGAGAGAGAAGGACAGATAGAGGGAGAGAGAGACAGAGACAGAGTGACAGAGAAATGGAGAGAAAGACCGAGGGGAGAGAGAGACACACACACACACACACACACACACACACACACACACACACACAGAGAGAGGGAGAGGGAGAGAGAGAGAGAGAGTGAGAGAGAGAGAGAGAGAGAGATTTATCCTAGCTTACAAAGATAAGTTTACTTGAATTTTTGCTGCCTGCCTCATAGTTTATTCTGAAAGCTCTTTTTAGGTCTTCTTTTGAGCAAAAGGAAAGGTTTTGGGGAGCTATTTCCAATTCAGATTTCTAGTCCTGCATAGAAATAACAAATGCATAGAATCTTCTCTCATGTGGAGTCTTTGATCTCAAGGACTTGCTTTCTCTGTACCTGTCCCTCCAGCCCCAGTCTGAGGGCTCACAGGTTTGGGGAGTCAGTGTGATGCAATGGAAAAAAAAATGCTAGTTCTGGAGTCAGAGGACCCGATTAATACATTAACTCCTCTGCTTCTCCCTACCTGTGTGACCTTGGAAAAGTCCCTTGACATCTTGGAGGTTCAGTTTCTCCCTCTACAAAATGGGGAGAGTGATATTTCTGCTACTGCTTCATTGTCAAGCTAGATATAATGAGATAACTTATACAAAGCCTTGATAAAGCATCGAACATGGTTCATTAAAGAATTGGCCTTAGAATCGGGAAGATCTGTGTTCAAATTCTGCCTCTCATACATTCCACTGCATCGACAGCATACAGTTCCTTATTGCTGGGTCTGTTTTCATTTTTGTGATTGCATCTCCGGTGCTTGGTGCAGAGTTGTTGTTGTTCAGTCATTTCAGGCATATCAGACCCTTCCTGTCCCCATTTGCAGTTCTCTTGGCAAAGATACTGGAATGGTTTGTCATTTTCTTCTCCAGCTCATTTTGCAGATGAGGAAACTGAGGCAAACAGGGTTAAGTGACTTGCCCAGAGTCACACAGCTAGTAAGTGTCTGAGGCTGGATTAGAACTCAGGAGGATGAGTCTTCCTGATTCCATGCCTGGTTCTTTATGCACTATGGCGCCTCCTAGTGCCTATTTCGGTGCATAGTAGGTTTACAACAAGTGATTATTAGTGTAAATCAAATTAAATTGCATCATAGGGTTCCCCCATTGTCTCTGCCTCCCAGGCAGAGCCTGTTTAAACCCGAAGGGCTAAGGGCATTTCTTCCCACCCTCCTTAGCTCCAGGCAATTCCCTGTTGTTAGATCCCAGGATTCTGACAGATACCTTCTCCTATAGGTGAGTTCATCTATTTTGGGGAGAGGCTCAAGCCAGCCAACCTTGATTCCGTTCCTGGTTCTGCTTTTGCTTCCCTCTATCCAGATTTTGACACCATGGTCCTATGTGGGTGCCTCCCTCAATCCCCATCTTTTCAACTCCCTTTTATTGTCTTCTCCCTTTCCCCATTAGAATTAGATTCAATCAATCATTTAACAGGTACTTGTTAAGTGCTGCTATGTGCCAGGCACTGTGCTAAGGGTTGGGCATACAACTACAATAAAAAGAATGACAGTTCTTGCCCTCAAGGAGCTTACATTCTAATGAGGCAAGAAAGCATAAAAGAGAGTGAGCAAGGGTGAGGGAGGGGAGAGATGGTACCAGCACTGGGGCCTGGTAGAGAAAATTTCTGTGCAGCCTGGCTGAGAAGGAGGAGGACATTTCCGGCCGGACCTCTGCCTTAAATGGGAGGTTCTGGAAGAAACCAGTCAATCAGAAGGTCTTTATTTTTTTCTTGCATGTGTCCTCCCAGAACCTAGCATGGTGTCCAGCACATAGTAAGTACCTAATAAATGCTTGTTGCCTTGTTTTGCCTCATACCACCATTAATTAGCCAGATCAGGATTGAATGTAAGCCTCCCTGATTCCAAAGCCAGCGTTCCTGGTCCCCCCCCTCCCCCGGTAATGCCACACTGTCCAGATTGGTTTGGGTCTGTAACCAGAATGGCCTTTGTTTTCTTTGAGTGACTCAATTTATCTCAGTGAGCTTTACTAGGTGCTAAGCCCCAGGCCCAAACGCCATTAGGTGTTAATGTAATCCATGTGGATGTGAACCTCCCAGGGTCCTAAGGGGAGGGGCCAACTCAAGAACCAATCACCAGAGCTTGAGCTCTGGTGATTCAGATGAAGTTTGATGATGTTTGAAGCCCTATAAGAAGGGAGGACAGAGCCATTTGTGCGGGACTCCCGAGATGGTGTTGATGAGCAGGTGCCGGGCAGCTGTAGCTAAGGAGTCCTCCAGCTTGTAAACCCGGATGCTGAAACTTTGTTGACCTCTGGTAACTATGTGTTGGGATTTGAATCAGACAAAGTCTGTTGATGTTTGTAATTTGTTTGCCTTTTGTTTTGAAGTTCATGGTGCTGGCTTTTTCCCCTGAACTAACTGAATGATATTGGTATGCTGAATTAAAAGTAAGCTTGTCAACCCCTTCACCTTGCTTCCCTTGCTTAAGCAGATCAGAAGAATCTGTGCGGTTGGCAGCTTTCTGGGTGCTGGCTGTGGGTGAATCTTATACCCCCACAGAAGCTGCTAGCCAGGTTGTTCAAACAGGGTCTCTGTGATCTCTCCAACAATCCTCCTCACCTGGTAGTGGGACCAGATCCCAACTTCTGAGGAGACCTTTCCTGGTGCTCCCAGCTGTTAGTCCCTTCCCTGAGATTACCCCTCATTTACACTTCAAGCATCTTGTGTGGGAAGAGCTATTTGCAGGTTATCCCCCCAGCCTCCACTCCCCTCTAGAATGTGAGGCTCCTTGGGGCCAGGACTGTGATTTTGCCTTCCTTTGTGTGTGGCGCAGTGCCCGGCACATAGGGAGTGATGAATAAATGTTTGTTGACTGACTGACTAATTGGAGGGTGGCTTAGGGATGAGGGCTCCTTTGGCTTAACATGGACAAACCCTTAGCAGTTTTCTTTGTCAGTGTTTCTCTTCCAGGATACTATACCTTCTGGGTCTGGGATCAGGGTCTGCCAAAGAGGTTGATGGCCCAGGGCTGAATTCCATCGATTACTCTCTGTCTCTGTCTGTCTGTCTGTCCCTCCCTCCCTCCCTTCTTTTCTCTCCCCATCTCTCTTTCTCCCTCTCTCTTCTTTTCCCTCCCCCTCTCTCCTTCTCTCTCCTCTCTCCTTCTCCCTCCTTCTCTGTCTCTGTCTCTCTACTTCCCTCCTCCTTTCTCCTCTCCCCCTCTCTCATCACCCTCCCCCCAATTTATAGTTGTGGGAAATGAAGCCCAGAGCAGTGAAATCACTTGCCGAAGGTCACTTTAACTCTCAGCTCCCCAAGACAATGCTCTAAAACTTCAAATTACAGAGCAGACGCTGATAAAAATTGGCAGAGGGAGCTTCCCCATACAATGAAATCCCAGTGCATGTGAACCTCAACACATATTATTATCATTAAGGCCTGGCCCTGGTTGCTTAAGAGATGAAGGTAGAGCGCTCACCGCAAGCCCAGGGCACGCCAGCCCTGTGCACATCAGAATTCAGCTCAGTTTCTGCATGTGACAGGAAATATGCCCTCCCTCCCTGTGCCCCTCCCCAACCTCCCCAGGGTGCGCCAGCCTCTTCTCCACTTTGGCCCTTTGGTCACAGACCTTACACTGGGGTGGTGATAGTGTTAATAGAACCAGCTGCTCCCCCAGCTCTTCTGTGGACTCTATCAGACTCTGCCAGGGAGCCAGGCTAGCTGGGAGCCACCTGACCTTTCTCTTTTGCCATTTCAGGAGGCTTTGTTTTAATAAATCTTTCATGGCAAAGAGAGCTAAGGGGCCTGGGAGAAGCTGGAGTCTGCACTCTTCCTGAGTCTCTGAGCCTGAAAGCAGACTTCTGAAATCAGTTCCGGTTCTGGGCAAGGAATACCATCTCCTGTCTTAGGTTGGCAGGGGTGGGGGGGGTGCAGTTGGAACCACTGAGAATTGGTCCCATCCAGTAGGGTCTACTTTCAGTATGACAAATAGTTTATTTAATACAAGCTTATTTTAGGAACATATTGTCCTTCCTAATAGAATGGGAGTTCTTGGAGGGTGGAGATTATACCAAGTGCACATAATAGGCACCTAATAAATGCTTGTCAATTGATTGCCATTTCTGGGATGTGCTGAAGGTAGGTGAGATGGAGACAGGAGGGGAGGGAGGACAGTCTTACCTAGTTTCCGGATCCCAATAGTATGTCAAGCACCACTGACATCCCATGATCCATCCATCTGATCTTCCCTCTCTAGACCAGTGGCGATCGCTTCAAGAAACCCTCCTGTCCCACCCTCCCAGCTCTAGTCCCCAAATTAAAAACTACCTTAAAGGAAATGATAAAATCTAGAATTTAAAAAGTTGGCCAGGGGTGGGAGGAGGGGGTGACACTTAGAGGTTAATTGACTTGCCCAGTTCATACCCTTTGTATGTGTTAGAAATGGCTCTTGAGCCCTCTAAGGTCGTAGGAACATGGATTTAGACTTGAAAGAGTCCTCTGAAGCAACTAATTCAAACTTCCTCATTTTACAGATATGGAAACTGAGGCCCAGGGAAGCCATGGGACTTTTCCAGGGTCACACATTCAGCAAGTGTCTAAGGTCGGCTTGAACCCAAGTCTTTCTGACTCTGGTTTCAATTCTCTGCCCACCTCACTCTGTTGCTTCTCCTATAAATTTAGGAGGTGTTTTAGAGGCTATCTGGTCCAAACCTCTTATTTTACAGGTGAGTAAACTGAGCTGTATAGGGGTTGATTGACTTGCCCAAAGTTGTTTAGTGTGCAAGTACTAAGACACAGAGTTGGAATTTGAACCCAGAACCTCTGTCTCCAAATTGATCTAAATCCTCTTGACTCCAGTGGGTGATCCTTATTCAGCACTTTCTTGTCTGACCTATTTGGGGTTTTCTCGGCAGAGATACTGGAGTGGTTTTGCCATTTGCTTTCTCCAGATCATTTTACAGATGAGGAAACTGAGGCCGGCAGGGTGAAGTGACTTGCCCAGGATCACGAAGCTAGTCAGTCAGTGTCTGAGGCCACATTTGAACTCAGGTCTTCCTGATTTCTGATCGGGCATTCCATCCACTGTACCTCTTAGCTGCTCATAATCAGTGCTTTAAAGTTTATACAGTCATATATAAGGTGCCCAGTTTAATTTTATTATCAGCCTAGCCCTGAGAGGTATGGTTATCCTTAGAGAAGATGTGACCTGTGATCACAAATTAATGAGTATCAGAGGTGAAATTTGAACCCAAATCTCTCCTGGTTCTGAGGCCAATACTTTCCATGTTACTCTTCTGCCTGTTGAAGTCTTTGAATGCTGTAAGATTTAGCAAGTGTCCAACAGGTTGGGAAATAGGGCTGGTCCATCCAAACAGCAGTGAGATGCTGTGACAGAGCAGAGAGAGGTTGGAGAAAGCTGGGTTTGAATCCTGCCTCAGACATTTGCTGGATTCATGGCTCTACACTCTCTGGGCTTCAGTTTTCTCATCTGTAAATTGGTCATAACAACAGTGCCTACCTCATAGGATGGTCTTGAGGAGAAAAGTAAAACATTTTGCAAACAGTAAAGCAATAAATAAAGGCCAGTTATTAATATCATTTTACAAACCTCCCTCTGATTGACAGGGAAACTGAGGCAGCTCAGTCTGGGGTGGGGGGAGTGCAGGACTTGGAGTCAAGAGACACAGGTGCGTTGGTAAGCAAAATGGGCTCCTTAGCACTTAGTTCAACCAAGTGCCCTTGAAGAGTTTGGCTTTTGTTCCCTTTGTGTAATTCAATGTATTTCATTGAGCCTTACTAGGTGCTGAGCTCCAGGCCCAAACCCCTATTAGGTGTAAAACTTTAGTGGGTGTAGATTGGCAACTAAGGTAGGGCCCAAGGTGGGGCTAACTCCAGGGAGGGCCTAGTTTACATGTTTGGGACATCAGAGGCTCTTAGACCACATGGGTTTAAGTCACCTATTTGTGACGATTTTAGGTCACGTGGGTGAGTCGCATGTGTGACTCACCCCTGATGCTGAAAAAGATATAAAACTAGGGATTGGCCTCCTTTTCCTTGGAGCTCATTCCCGCAGCAGTGGTGGCATGAGTGACTCTGGGCCAGCCCTTGTTCTGAGCTCCCGGGCTGAACCTAGATGTTGGTAACTATGACTCTGTATTGGGTCTGTCTGTCGATTTTTGTACTTTGTAATTTGCTCTGAAGTTCAGGGTGTTGGCTTTTTCCCCTGAACTAAGTGAATGATATTTGTATGCTGAATTAAAGTAAGCTTGTCAACCCCTTTATCTTGCTTTCCTTAGTTAAGCAGATCAAAAGAACCTGTGCTGTTGGCAGCTTTCTGGGTGCTGGCTGTGGGTGGATCTTACACCCCCACAGAAGCTGCTAGCCGGATTGTTGAAACAACAGGTCTGAGTGTTAGACACTTGCCAACTGAATGACCTAGGGCATTTATCCTCTCAACCTCAATTTTCCTATCTGTAAAATGGGCTTAGTACTGGTACAGAATATTCTTTGTAAATAAATCTTATAGCACCAAAGAAATGTGGGCCACTCTTAGTGATATAAGTTACTTGTCTAAAAGTACCCAGAGAGCCGGTTGCTGAGGTCAGTTTAGAAAGGACATCTCTTGACTTTTTATCTGTTGTTGGATCCCTGAACCACACTCCCTACCTGGGGCAAATGGAAGGTAGGCAAGGATTATAAGACAAGGAGGCACATGGGACCCTTTAGTTTGAAAGAAAAGGAATCCAAGGTTTTATGTAGGCCGGTCAGTCCCCAGGGCACCCAGTTATCTGTCTGGATTCTAGAAAGGTAAGACAGGGTTGGGGCTGAGGAGGCAGTGAGAAACCACAGCTGGAGGCAAGAAAAATGACCATGATGAGGCATTTGGGATCAAGAGGCAGTGAGCTTACCTAGATCCTGAGGTCTGACTCTGGGACATCCATATGATTCTTGTCTAGACAAAAGCTACATCACAGATCATGGGTTTAAAGCTGAGATGAGGAAATTGAGGCCCAGAGAGTCAGTCAACAAACATTTATTAAGTACCTACTATGTGTCAACAAACATTTATTAAGCACCTACTATGTGTCAACAAACATTTATTAAGCACCTACTATGTGTCAACAAACATTTATTAAGCGCCTATAATGTGTCAATTAATATTTATTAAGCACCTGCTATGTGTTAATAAACATTTATTAAGCACCTGCTATGTGTCAATTAATACTTATTAAGCACTTGCTACGTGTCAACAAACATTTATTAAGCACCTACTGTGTGTCAATAAGCATTTATTAAGCACTTACTACGTGTCAGGTACTGTTCAAAGCAGAGGGGATTGCTTGACCCAGCTTACATAGATAGTAAGTGTCTATAAATTCATAGATTTAGAGTTGGAAGGTCCCTTAGAGATCATTTAGTTCAACTTACTCATTTTACCAGATGAGAAAACTGAGACCCAGAGAAGTAATGACTTGGCCAAGGTCACACAATGCTAGGTTTTGAACTCAGATCCCTGTGACTTTGCTTCTAATGCTCTTCTCTCTGTACTGCTCTGCCTCTTCTGGCCTCTCGTCACAAGGTGTGGACAGTTTAGAATCTGCCAATGAGAGTAGTTAGTAAGTCCATCTAGAGAGAAAGTTCATGCACTTATTAAGTACTTACTGCATACAGAACATTGTACCAAGTACTGGGGAAGACACAAAGTTTATCTAAATCATGGTCCTTGCCCTCATGGAGCTTAGAGTCTGGGAGAGGAAAAAGGGTCATAGGAAGATAACTAATATACAATTTTATACAATAAAGGCATCGGAGAGTCAAAAAGTTGTATGTAAGGTCAAGAGAGGAGCTTATTGCAAAGCTTTACAGCTGGTGTAGTAGAGAATGCTCTGGTTCAAGAGTTATGACACCTTGGTTCAAATCCTGCCTCACTGGATTTACTATCTCTGTGACCTTGGGTAAGTCATTGACCTCCATGGGCCTCAGTTTACTCACCTGTGAAATGAAAGGCTTGGAATAGATGACCTCTGAGCCATCCCTCTTGGCTCTAAATCCCATCTAAGCCACTTTCTGCCTGTGTGACCTTGGGCAAAAAACTTGATTTCTCTGAGTCTCAGTTTCTTTTTCTGTAAAATGATGGGGTTGGGCTAGATGACCTCTGAGGTCCTTCTAGATCCATGATTCTATCAACCTGGGCAACCAGGAAAGACTTCCTGGAAAAGGGAACTTATATATGAGTTGAACTTGAAAAGATGGCAAAGAATTCAATTGTTTAAGTAAGACTCTAGCTGGAATCAGTCAGCAGAGAAAAGCCTTTCAGAGCCTTGACTGTCTGGAAAAAAGAAGTGCCCACCAGTAGGCCCATGGGGGAATGAGCTCTTCCATTTACGATTGCCTCTGCCGGAGTCTGGTTTCTAGACAAATTCAGTGAGACAGATCCGAGTGCCGGAAAATAAACAAAGGAAGATGTAGGTCAATGGCGGCATTCAAGTCACCCACCAGCATGTTCTCCCCCAAAGCAAATCGTGTCAACTTGATCTTCTGCCCCGAAATTCAGCTGTCCCCGGGATCTTCTTTCATTTCATAAATTATGCATTCTTAACAAAATATGTACTCGACAGATTAGAGGCTCAATTCTCCTCCTGGTCTTCCTGGCAGTTCCCTACCCACTGAAAAATCCCTCCCCCTGATTCTCACATAATTCTTCTTGTCTCCACTGCATAGCAACCAGATACTTTTCAGCATCTCTCTTTCCTATTCTTTCGCTTTGAGAGAGGCCGCTTGGTGCATTAGATTGTTGATTTCAGAGCGAGGAAGGTGTGGATTCAAGTCCCATCCCTAGGTCACACTGGCCCTGTGAACTTTAGCCTCTCTAGGCAACTCCCTGAGATCCTAAGCTGTCAACAAGGTGTCAGCCTGAAGTGGTAGACGGAGTTTCCAAATCCAGGCATTCTCTAGGCTAATGAAACAACAGTCTAGTCCCTATTTCTAGGTCTGGATCGCCTAGAATATTTTCCTTGGAATAGGATGCTCAGTTTCTCGATGCCTTGTGCATAGGACCGTGGGCTTTAGAGCTACAAAGAATGCTTGAGCTCATCTAGTCCAACCCCTCCCCCTCATTTTAGAGGCTGAGAGATGGGAAGTGACTTGGTCAAGGTCACACAGTCAGTAAATAGCAGAGGTGGAATTTGATGTCATATCCTCTGGCTCTTGTCTGTCCTCTTTCTGGTAGACCACATCCCTTGCCCAGTAATGTTCTCTGAGGATTCTGAGGATGGCTGAGCTCTCTAGAGCATCCCTTTGTCTGAGGAACCTGGAGGACGACAGAGCGCTCTAGAGAATGTCTCTGGGTTCTCTGATGGCCTAGAGGAGAGGCTGCTGAGATCAATATTCCAGTCAACATCACAGGGTCAGAATGACACAGTGGGTGGTGCTGAATTTGGAATCAGGCAGACCTGGGTTCAAGTCATTCCTCAGAAGCTTGCCAGATGCCTGTCACTTGGGCCTCTAACTTCCTCAGGCTCGATTGTCCAGGGCTGTCCAAAATGTGGTCTGCGTGCCACATGCAATATATGCTGCCCACCTACAAACGTAGAAATTTACATAAATGCTTTAGTAAACGAAGCGAGCTACCTCAGAGCTTTCACTAAAATGGCAAATCAAAATATATTGTCTATTATTTCAATAAAAACCTAAGGTTGGACAGCAATCTGTAAAATGGGATGGTGACAATAACAGTGCCTATCAAGAAAGGCTGAGTAAACCATAAAGCTCTGTATGAATGAGAGCTTTTTGATTGATTGATTCATTCATTCATCCATTTATGTATTTATTTATTTACTAATTTATTTATCTTTCTGTTTGTTTATCTATCTATCAATTAATTAATTGGAAGGTTGTTTTGGGGCAACTAGGTGATTTAGTGGATTACAGTGCCTGCACCTGGAGTCAGGAAGACTTATTTTCCTGAGTTCAAATCTGTCTTTGGACACTTAATAGCTTCAAGACCTTGGACAAATCACTTAACCTTCTTCGCCTCAGTTTCCTCATCTGGAAAATGAGCTAGAGAAGGAAATGGCAAACCACTCCAGTACCTCTGCCAAGAAATTCCCAAATGGGGTCACAAAAACATGACTCGACAACAAGAAAAGGGTTGTTTCAGCGGGACTGAGTTAGTGTCAGTCTGGTTCAATTGCTTCAGACTTTGCCCTTGACCATGGAGGAGAATGGGCAAGAGAGTTTGAATGATGCGGTACATACCACCTGTACTAGTAGAAACATAGCTTTGAGTAGCTGGCAGTAGATGAAGGTCACTGCAGCATAAATTTAAAGCTAGGAGGGACCTCAGAAGCCATCTACACCATTCATTTTTACAGATAGTGGGGCAAAGGGGGTGTGCCCGAGAATTATCATCATCATAATTTATGTAATGCTTTAGGTTTGCTAATCATTTCACATTTATCCCCTTATTGTAGGTATATTTATTCCCATTGAATTGTCCGGAAAACTGAGGTGCAGAGAGGTCAGTTTGTCCAACCTCACACAGCCAAGCAGTGTCAAAGGTCAAAGTGTCAAAGGTGACATTTGATCTCTGATTGCTCAGAACCTTGGGCAAGTGACTTCTTTTTTCTGGTCCTCAGTTTCCTCATCTCTAGTTGACCCCCAACATCCCTCCCAGCTCTCAATCTAAGATCTTTTGACTCCCCAATCCTGTAAGCTGTCCCCGGTGCCATGTAACTTCTCATCATCTTTGTTGCACACACTGCAGAGTCGTTCCCCTCTCCCTTTAATATTGGCCACAGGGAGGCAAGGACTGCTCATTCTTATCAGCATGGCCCCAATCTGCCTATCAGTCAGTCTGCCCCTAGCATTATCAGGCATCTGTTGTTGTTCATTTGTTTCAATCCTGTCTGACTTTTTGTGACTCGTTTGGGATTTTCTTGGCAGAGATACTAAAATTGTTGACCGTTTCTTTCTCCAGCTCATTTTACAGATGATGAAACTGAGGCAAATGGAGTAAGGTGACTTGCCCAGGGTCACGCAGCTAGTAAATGTCTGAGACCAAATTTGAACTCAGGAAGATGAGTCTTCCTTACTTCAGGACCAGTGCTACGCATTATGGCACCACAATAGATCCTCATTAGGCATCTACCCTGAGTAAAACACTACGCCGTAGTGGAGGAAAGCATGAACATGCTTCAGCTCTACCTTAGTTGGGCAGAGGGTACAGCCCAATGAAAGAGCTCGAGGAATTCATTTAGGACCATCTGAGGTGCTGAGTTTAAATCATGGCTCTGTTCTTATATGTGTGACCTTATTCAAAGCTACATCTCCCATCCTGGACCTCAGTTTATGCAAGGTGGGCATTAGACTGTGATTTCTAAGGTCTCTTGTGGGTCTAAATTCTCTGAACTTCTCAGTGCAAGCTATAGCTGAGAGATGCTCATAGGGTGTGGGATGCTGAGGTGAGTCACAGGGTCCAAGCTGGGTGGGGTTAGCCATAGCGGCAAGCCAGTTCAGTGGACAGAGAGCTGGACTTGGAATCAAGAGGACCTCCGGTGAAATCCTATCTCTGATAACACAGGGAAGAATTTGGACCATTTATTAACATTTGTTCAAGATAATGCTATCCCAAAAACCAAATGAGGTATTTATCGCAAACTTACAAAATTTTGAAAGTAACACAAATTATATTCCTTTCATTGAGTTACTTTATAATTTTTTTTAATCTCTAAAAGGCTTAGGAGCTGTGACAAGGATTATGAGATGAATGTGAAACCGATTGTAGGTGTGTCAATGTTATAAAATGGAATAGGAACTTCAATTGTTGTGCTTCTTGCTTCACACATGGGCATCTCAAGTTCAATTACATACCTGAGAAATGACTTAAAACTAGTCACACTTCAGATCTGGCATGGGCTTCATTTAACACTGCACTAGCAAGTTGGAGGAATCATTGAGTTCTCCAAAGCATTGCTTTGCTACACACACACACACACACACACACACACACACACACACACACACACACTCTGCTTATGTTACAGCATCTAACAAATAAAGTCTAAGGAAGGAAAAATTGATCATTTCCCACCACCCCCAAACTACCTTGCATATACTTTTCTGCACATGTTGACTTCCCTTGGGACAAGGTAAGCTCTTTGGGGACAGAGTTGTTTTTTTTTTTTTTTTTTTACTTTTGTCTTTGTACCTTTGGTATCTGGCACGGAGATGCTTCATAAATACTTCTTGCTTCATTAGCTGATTACAAACTGTGTGACAATAGGCAAGCCATTAACTTCCCCAAGACTCCTTCTCAAACTGTGAAATGGGGCTGGTAACATCCGTAGCACCTACCTGGAAAACATCTGCAAGTATGACTCCAGTGAGATAACATTGAGAAATGTCAGTTCTTGGAATTAGCAGTGGAAGTCTTCAGGGAGGCGATAAGGCAGTGTGGAGGATAGTGGAAAGGGTATGGACATTGGAGTCAGAGGTAGAAAGTACTTCAATATTCATCTAGTCCAACCCACACGCAGAAAGGAACCCCTATAGAACAAACCAATAGTTAGTGGTCATCTGGCCTCTATTTGAAGACTTCCAAGGATGGGGAGCTCATTACCTTTCTAGGTAGTCCATTCCCCCTTTGAGGCCCTTTGAATTGTTAGGAAGTATTTCCTGACCTCAAGCCAAAATCCCTTCTTTGCAATTTCCAGCTGATTCTTGGGAGCCAAGGCTAACCCTCTTCTGCATGACCCTGCAATTTCGTAACTGTATGACTCAACACAAATTGCTTAATCTCCCCAGGCCTTGGTTTGCTCATCTGTAAGATGACAGGGGTGGTCTACGTTTTCTTTTCATGATAAATTTTATAATCCTCTGACCCTTGGTGAGTTTTAGGCTGGGTTTTAAAGCTGGTGAGAGAGTAGCACTAGCTGGTGGGTGAAGGCATTCCACTGATGGTTCCCCTGGGCCTTGTAGACCTGTCACCCACTCCATCTTCATCATCGTCATCATTAAATTTATGTTGGTTAAGGTTTGTAAAGCACTTATAAATGTCATTTAATCCTCACAACAATCCTGTGAAGTAGGGATTCTTATTATTATAATATATATTATTATATATAGAGGGGGAATATATTAATATTCTTATTATATATAATTTGAGGGGGAAATTGAGCCTGAGAGATGCTAAGTGATTTGCCCAGGGGCACACAGTCTGTGAGGCAGGATTCACCCTCAGGTCTTCTGACTCCAAGCCCAATCTTCCATCCCCTGTATCACCTAAATGACTCTACCCCTCCATTCCTCAGTTTCTTCCTCTCCAAAGCCAGGCTCCTGCTCTCTTCCTGGAATCGGGCCGAGACGCCACAAGACAACTGCGATAAGGTAGACTCTGCTGTGCTGGAAAGGTGGTTGGCAATCCCCGGGAAGCCTGGTATAAATCACAAATTCCTGGTATCAGCCAGCCACATCTTTAATCTTCGATACTGGTCTCCTTCTCTGCATTATAGCTCTGACCTGCTTGTCTGTACCACTCACACCTGCACTGAGGTTTTCCCTGGCTGAGAATGCAGAATGAGGCTGGGGAAGGCTGCGGCAGAGAGGACAGCTGAGCATCTCATTGCAAGAAGCCTGATTCCCCCCTTTCCCTTTATAGGAGAGAGGGAATGTGCCTTCAAAGGGATAGAGAGTAGGCCTGGGAGTCAAGAAGAGCTGAGTTCCAATGCTGCTTTTGACACACACTGGCTGGGAGGCAAGTCACTAAGGCAGCTCTCTAAGACTGATAAATTGAAGAGAATGTGCTAACCTGTAGCAGTGGAGGTAATCTCTTTCCTGGGAGTTCCTTATATCAATGACATCACAGGTCCAGTTCCTATCTTTGCCACAAGTACATGCAGAGACCAACATCATCATAATGAGGGTAAGCTTACTACCAGAAAACTGACCATCATGGAGACTGCTTTAACTTTGTTACTTGCAGATCATCAATACTCACGGCTGTTTCTGCTCCTCTGATTGGTGGGTGGAAAAAAAAGCTCCTCCCTTTATAGAGGGCTCAAAATCCTAGCCTTGGCTACCCTTCGCCCTTGGCACCACCCCTCCCCCCCTTTTCAGCTTCCTTTCATATATTGTTCCATTGTTTCAGTCATGTCAGATTCTTCATGACCCCATTTGGGGTTTTCTTGGCAAAGATACTGGAGTGTTTGCCATTTCCTTCTCCAGCTCATTTTACAGATGAGGAAACTGAGGCAAACAGGGTGAAGTGACTTGCCCAGGGTCACACAGCTAGAAAGTATCTGGGGCTAGATTTGAACTCATGAAGATAAATAAGTCCTCCTGACTCTGGGCCTGGCACTCTATACACTATGGAGCAACCTAGCTGTCCGCTTTTGTATATTATCTTCCCTCATTAGATTGTAAACTTCTTGAGGGTAGGAACTATCTTTCTTTTATTATTTGTACCCCCAGTGCTTAGCGCACTGCCTGGTACATTTTAGGGGCTTAGTCAATGTTTATTATATATGAATCTAGGCTCGACCTAGAGAGCAAATGTGACAGAGGGGTGAATCATTCTTCAGGATAGGGACTGTTGCCACCATTTGTGTGGTGCAATGAGTAGGGGGCATGCCTGGCCTGGAAGAGGAAGTTTCCACATAGTGTCTACCCTGCTATGCATTAACGAATTAAAAAGTTTGAGAGACATAGTTTCTGTGTAATTTAATTATTTTATTAATTAGGCTAACAGGTTATTAATAAAAGGATGGTCATTTGGACGTTTCTCTTAGACCAAAGAAAGTCCCCTAATGGTGGTGGGCTCACTGTGCATGTGCCCTTCAAAGAGGAGGTGGTCCTTAGAGATCTTAATCACCTCTGATTGGTTAATCAAATGGGAGGTGGGCTGTGTTGGGGTATGTGACTTGGGTCACTCAAATCTTTGTCAAGGAGACATCAATTTCCGTATCACCTGTCTTGATAATAGAGAGAATCAACAATTTTCCCGGGAGCTGTCTGAGGAAGCACAATGAGCAGGAATATGCCCGTTAGCCTGAACTAAGGATTTCTTTTACTGTCTGATTAGTTCTTGGCCTGGGTAAATCTCTAAGAGAAATTTCCCACACTGGTTGGTTTCTGGAAGATGAAGCAGAAAATGGGAAAAATCATTGGTCCTAATACAATAATTAGTTATTAATTATAATTCAGAAATATTCATTTCTCACACTACACAGATGAACCCATAAGTCTATCCCCATCACATTCCACAGATGAAGAATCATGTTGGAACTCAGGTCTTTTCCTACTCTAAGCTCAGCTACATATTACAAACAAAATGTCTTTTCAAGACCGTAGCTTGAAAGTCCCTGGAATCCTTCATTTCCAAACCATCTCTATTTAATTTCGCTGCTCCTAAAAAAATATTCAAGAGGGACCATTCCATAGAGGACATCTCAATCCAGTCCTCTCATGGTACAAATCAGAAAGCCAGCACTAAGAGAGGTGGCTTGTCTAAGACCACAGAGCGAATTGGGAGCATCCTTGGGCCTATGTCTTCTGACTCCCACTTACGGCCTCTCTCACAGCTGGACGGTTTCTTTTGCCTGTTTTCCACACAGCACATTTAACCTGGTTTTTAAGCCAGAGTGTGCATCTGGGCCATTGAAGGAGGTCAACCTTGTTTAGGCATGACCTTGGCTAAAGCATTGAGGAGGGAAAAGTCTGTGTTTGCTCATCTTGACTTTCAGTACCCTGTCTCGACCTTCAGTCCTTCCTTCTCCACATCCTTCCTGCCCAGCTTCCTCTATGCTCTTGGTGATGAGGTTTAGACTGTGGGAGCCCCCTTGAATCTTCCCACTAGATGAGGTGTTTGCCTGAGGCCATAAGCCTTTCATTATTGCTAGGCCCAAATCTCTAGGCTAGGTCTCCACTGTCTGGCTAGTTTCCACCCTTGATCTTGTCAAACTGCCCATGCCCAAATCTGTTACCCTTAAACTAGCCTAGCTCTACTTTGTCTGTTATCTTCAGGTAGCCTTCAGCTACTTCCCACCCTTAATCCCATTGTCTTGGCCCCTGGAGTCAGACCTCACCCCAGTCCTGTCAAGCTCCTCCTTAGACTCCTCCTCTAGACCCTCCCTAATCCCCTCCTCCCATCACTCCAGGACCACCCTAGATCCCTCCCACAATCTTTCTGTACATAAGTGCTTTACAAACGTCCATGAAGGTGCTCAGATTCCATCTATCTCAGATGGAATCTGGCCCCCTCGTGAAAACGAGTGTCACAAAGGGTGAGATTTCTTAAGACAACCCAATATGGCTAATCTGTAATAAACTTTGTCTCTCTTTGGCTGTGAGAAGGCTTGAGTCGAATTCATTCGAGCAGAACACAGCATGTTGGTATTTTGGGGTCTCAAGCACCCCTAAAAACATATCGTTCCTCGACCTAAACATATAGTTCCCTGACCTCTTCACTTCCGGGTCCTTCTCTGTTACCTCCCAGTCATGCCAGACTACTTGGCCCCTCCCAGATACTTCCCACAATCTTTCTGCTTATAAGGTCCATCTTGCCTCACGTTGAAACGCTCAGATTTCTTAAGAGTCTGGTCAATGCTCAGATTCAATCTGGCCTGCTTGTCAATACAAGCGTCACAAGTATGGTGAATTCTTAAAACCCTGACCACCGAGACCAGTGTTCTAATAAACCTTATCTCTGGCTGAGAGAAGGCTTGAATCAAATTCATTCCTGGCAGGACCCAGGCATCATTTGCCCTTGAATCTCAGGGTCCAAGCACCGCTAGACCTCAACAGGCTGAGCTCTGGGCTCCTTTCTTTCTATGTCCCCTCCCTCCAGCACAGACTGTCTGAGCACCTAGGAGGAAAGGAAACCAGGAATCACCAGCCGAGCCAGTCAAGCAGTTTGGTAAACCAGGCCCCCACAGGCTAGGGATTTGGAGGATTTCATTCCACTGGGGCCTGGAACTAATTGGATCGGAAGCAAAGTTCAGCTTATTCCCACAATTAATAACTCCAACAGCCACTCATTATCAGTGGCAGGCTAATGATATGTAATGGGAGATGACGCTCAAGCTCCCTGTGGGGAAATGGTATTTTGCAATGTTCGTTGTCACTGCAGGGCTTAACGGGGTCTCCACAGGTTGGGGGACCCACTCCTTAACCCTTTCACTGACTCAAGCCTCTGGGTCTTGAGGGCTGAGCTCTGGGCTTAGCAGCCAAGTGGTGTCCACCTCCATTTTCACCACTAGAGGCCACTGGAGCTCTCACACACAGATTCTCTCTCTCTCTGTCTCTCTCTCTCTCTTTCATTCTCTCTCTCCTGTCTCTCTCTGTCTCTGTCTCTCCTCTCTAATTCTCTCTCCCTCTTTCTCCTTCTCTGTCTGTCTGTCTCTCTCCCTCTGTTTCTCCTTCTCCCCCCCCCCCTCTCTCTCCCTCTCTCTCTCTCTCTCTCTCTCTCTCTCTCTCTCTCCCCCTCTCTCTCTTTCTCTCTCTCTCTCTCCCTCTCTCTCTCTCTCTCTCTCTCTCTTTCTCTCTCTCTCTCTCTCTCTCTCTCTCTCTCTCTCTCTCTCTCTCTCTCTCTCTCTCCCCCTCTCTCTCTTTCTCTCTTTCCTTCTCTCTCTCCTTCTGTCTCTGTCTGTCTCTGTGTCTCTCTCCTCTCTAATTCTCTCTCCCTCTTTCTCCTTCTCTGTCTGTCTGTCTGTCTCTCTCTCTCCCTCTGTTTCTCCTTCTCTCTCTCTCCCCCCTCTCTCTCCCTCTCCCAATCTCTCTCTCTTTCATTCTTTCTCTCCTGTCTCTCTCTGTCTCTCCGTCTCTCCTCTCTAATTCTCTCTCTCTCTCTCTGTTTCTCTCTTTCATTCTCTCTCTCCTTCTGTCTCTGTCTGTCTCTATCTCTCTCCTCTCTAATTCTCTCTCCCCTCTAATTCTCTCTCCCTCTTTCTCCTTCTCTGTCTGTCTGTCTGTCTGTCTCTCTCCCTCTGTTTCTCCTTCTCTCTCTCTCCCCCCTCTCTCTCCCTCTCCCAATCCCTTTCTCTCTCTCTGTCTCTTTCTCTCCCCCCCCTCTCTCTCTCTGTCTCCCGCTCTTTCCTTCTCCTCTCCTTCTCTTTCTCCTTCTCTCTTGCCTTCCTTTTCTCTCCCTCTCTCTTTCCACCTAGCAGTCAAAGCAACTGAAGATCCCAAAAAAGGAATTCCTCAACACCAAAGGCACATTGTCAGATCATTCACTATCAGAAATCTTCAATCAATCAACAAACGAGTCCAGCAAACACTTACTCTATACCAGGCAGCTGGGGCAGCTAGCTACATGGCACGGTGAATAGAACTCCAGGTTTGGAGTCAGGAAGACCTCAGATACTTAGTAGCTTGTGACCCTGAGCAAGTTATTTAACCCTGTTTGTTTGCCTCAGTTTCCTCATGAGCCAGAGAAGGAAATGGCAAACCAAATGATGTCATGAAGAGTTGGACATGACTGAAAATGACCGAATAACAACAATGTATCAGGAGCTGGGTTAAACCCTGGGGATACGATATAGGTAAAAATAGTCCCTGGCGTCGAGGTACTCACTGTCTGATGGGGGAGACAATATGCAGACAACTATATACATATGTATATACATATTAAATACATACAGTGTAAATGGGAGGAAATGGGGGGGGGGGGGAAGAAGAGGGAGGAGTGGAAAAGACATTTGATTTTATGCTTGTCTTCATTTTCCATAGATCACCCTCCATGTCTCCATATCCCTTATCTGAAATAGAAGGAAATAAGCATTTATTAAGCACCAACTATGTGTCAGGCCCTATGCTAAGCACTTTATGATTATTATTTCATTTGATTGTCACAACACCCTTGGGAGGTTAGGTCCTATTATTATCCCCAGAGGAAGAAACTGTGGCAAACTTAAGGTAAGTGACTTGTCCAGGGTCACACAGCTGGAAAGTGTCTGAGGCTGGATTTGAATTCAGGTCTTTCTGACTCCAGGTCCCATGTGCTAGCTACTACACCACCTAATTAAAACACAGAAATTTACAAGCTCTCCTTGAGGCTGGGACTACCAGAGAAAGAGTTGCCCTTGTCTCTTCAAAATCCTTCACCTCTCATCACCTTCACTTTTTTTTTAGTACTTAGCTATTATGTGTCTCAGACAACCTCAGGTGGGACCTGTATGGGCCAATACTGAGGGACAGCCCTGGCCAGGGGGAAAGGTAATCCTTACTAGGGAGGGGAATGGAAGCTACAAATGAGAGGAATGAAGATTTAAACCAAAGAGCAGGCTGGTACCTTTCTAGGGTGCTGCTATTTATCCCAGGGTCTAAGTTTGTGGGTCTTTTGTCCATAAGCATTCAAAGCCAAAGGGATCTCCCAAACCTTAGCAAGTCTAAAAAAAATTAATGTTTTATCTAAAATAAAGTTGCTTCCTGGAAATTTACGTATTTATTCTAAAGGAATTCATGGTCTCTCCAGTGGACACCGACCCGATACACAATTTTTATTTGATTTCAGTTGCCTTTAGAGGCATAGAGTGGATAAAGAAAGCACTGGTCTTGGAGGCAGGAAGATCTGAGTTCAAATCCAGCTTCAGACACTAGCTGCGTGACCCAGGGCAAGTCACGTTAGCTCAGTCTGCCTCAGTTTTCTCCACCATAAAATGGGGATAATATCAGTACCTTTTGTTGTTCAGTAGTGTCCAACTCTTAATGACCACACACCCTTCTATCCTCTACTATCTCTGAGTCTGAGCAAGTTCATGTTTATTTCCATGACACTATCTACCATCTCATCCTCTAATGTCCCCTTTTCCTTTTGCCTTCAATCTTTCCCAGCATCAGGGTCTTTTCCAGTGAGTCCCATCTTCTCATTATGTAACCAAAATATTTAAGTTTCAGCTTCAGTATTTGACCTTCCAGTGAGTAGCCTGAATTAATTTCTTTAAGTATTGACTGATTTGATCTCCTTGCTGTCCAAGGGAGTCTCAAAAGTCTTCTCCAGTGCCACAATTCAAAAGCATCAATTCTGGGGTGCTCAGCTTTCTTTATAGTCCAACTTTCACAGCCATACATTGCAACTGGAAAAGCCACAGCTTTGATCTCATGGACCTCTGTTGGCAAGACTCTGTCTCTGCTTTTCAATATGCTGGCCAGATTTACCAAGCTTTCCTTCCAAGGAGCAAGTGTCTTTTAATTTTGTGGCTGCAGCTACCTTCTGCAGTGATCTTTGAGCCCAAGGATATAAAATCTGACACTGCTTCCATTTCTTCTTTCTCTGTTTGCCAGGAAGTGATGGGACCAGTTGCCAAGATCTTAGTTTTTTTTTTAAATGTTAAGCTTCCAGCCAGCTTTTTCACTCTCCTCTTTCACTCTCATTAAAAGCCTTCTTAAGCCTTCTTCACTTTCTATCATCAGAGTGCTATTGTCTGCATATCTGAGACTGTTGATATTTCTCCTGGCAACCTTAATTCTAGCTTTTGATTCATCCAGCCTGTTATTTCACATGATGTACTCTGCATGTAAGTTAAATAAATAAGGTGATAATATATAGCCTTGTCATACTCCTCTCCCAATCTTAAACCAATCAATTGTTCCATGTTTGATTCTAACTGTTGCTTCTTGGCATCCATACAGGTTCCTCAGGAGACAAGTAAGATGATCTGGTATTCCCATCTCTTTGAGGACTTGCCACATTTTGTTGTGATCCACCATATAGTGAAAGGTTTTCATGTGGTCAATGAAGTAGAAGCAGACATTTTTCTGAACTCCCTTGCTTTCTCCATAATGTACTGAATGTTCCCAGTTTGGCCTTTAGTTCCTCTGCCTCTTTGAAAACCAGCCTGCTCTTCTGGTAATTCTCGGTTCACATACTGCTGCAGTCTAGCTTGCAGAATCTTAAGCATAACCTTGCTGGCATGTGAAATGAGAACAATTGTTTGGTAATTTGAACATTCTTTGGCATTTCCCTTCCTTAGGATTGGGATGTAAACTGATCTTTTCCAATTCAGTGGTCACAATTGTGTTTTCCAAATTTGCTGGCATATTGAGTGCAGTCTTTTAACAGCCTCATCTTTGAGGATTTTAAATATCTCAGCTGGAATTCCATCACTTCCACCAGCCTTATTGTCAGCAATGCTTCCAAAGGCAGCCCATTTGACTTCATTCTCCAGGACATCTGGCTTTAAATCAGTGATCACACTATTGCAGTTATCAGTAGTGTTAAGATCTTTCTTGCATAGTTCTTTTGTGTATTCTTGCCACCTCTTAATCTCTTGTGCTTTGGTTAAACCCCTGCCATTTTGGTCTTTTATCATGCCCATTTTTGCATGAAACTTTCCCTTGATAGCTCTAATTTTCTTGAGGAGATCTCTTGTTTTTGCCATTCTATTGTTTTCTTTTTTTGCATTGCTCATCTAAGAAAACCTCCTTATCTCTCCTTCTCTGGAATGCTACATTCAGTTGGGTATGTCTTTCCCTTTCTCCTTTCCCGTTCACTTTCCCTCTTTCCTCAGCTATTTGTAAAGCCTCATCAGATGCCATTTTGCTTTCTTCCTCTTCTTTTTCTTTGGAATGTTTTTTGTTGCTGCCTCCCTGTATGATATTGCAAACTCCTGTCCATGGTTCTTCAGACACTCTATCAGATCCCTTAATCTATTGATCCCTTAAATCTATTCATCACCTCCACTTTATATTCATAAGAGATGGTATTTAGGTCATACCTATAAGGTCTCATGGTTTTTCCTACTTTCTTTAATTTAAGACTGAGTTTTGCGATAAAAAGCTCATGATCTGAGAGTCAGTTCCAGGTCTTATTCTAACTGAACTTTCCCACCTTGGATCACTGCCTTGTCATGGCAGAGAGGCTTGTATAGCTCAATGAAGCTATGAGCTCTGCTATTTAGGGTTATCCAAGATGACAGATCATAGTGGAGATTTCTGACAAAAAGTGATCTGGAGAAGGAAACGATAAACCACTCCACTATCTTTTCCAAGAAAACCTCTAAGACAACAGCACCTACCTCCCACGACCAAATGAGATAATATTTATAAAGTGGCTGGCACATAGTAGGTACTTAAGAAATGCTTGTTTCCCAATTTTTGGGGTACCACCTCACACCTATCAGATTGGCTAATATAGCAAAAAAGGAAAATAATAAATGTTGGGGAAGATGCGGGAAAATTGGAACATTAATGCATAAACGTATAGTTATGAACTGATCCAACCATTCTGGAGAGCAATTTGAAACTATAGCCAAAGGGCTATTAAACTGCATACCCTTTGATCCAGCAGTACCACTACTAGGTCTGTATGCCAAAGAGATCGTAATAAAGGGAAAAGGACCCTTCAAAGGACACATACAAAAATATTTATAGAAGCTCTTTTTGAGGTAACAAAGAATTGGAAATTGAGGGGATGCTCATCAATTGGGGAATGGCTGAATAAGTTGTGGTATATGAATGGAATGGAATACTATTCTTCTGTAAGAAATGAAGAGCAGGCAGATTTCAGAAAAACCTGGAAAGACTTAAATGAACTGATGCTGAGTGAAGTGAGAAGAACCAGGACAATAACAGCAACATTGTACAATGACCAACTTCGAGAGACTTAGCTCTTCTCAGCAATGCAAGGATCTAAGACAATTCTAAGACTCACAATGGAAAATGCTATCTGCATCCAGAGAAAGAACTGTGGAGTCTGAATGCAGATGGAAGCAGACTATTTTCTCTTTTCTTTGGTTTTGTTTTCTCTTTCTTGCGCTTTTTCCCTTTTGTTCTGAGTCTTCTTTCACAACATGACTAATATGAAAATAGGTTTAATATGATTGTACATGATTGGATTGCATGCTGTTTTGGGAAGGGGGGAAGGAAAGGAAGGAGGGGGAAAATTTGTAACAAAATCTTATAAAAGTGAATGTTGAAAACTAAAAATAAATTTAAGAAAAATAATTTTTAAAAAGAGATGCTTGTTTCCTTCCTTCCTTTCAGGTGGAACTCTTCCAATGTACCTGCCGTGTCTTGTCTAGTTCCTGTCATTAATTGTATTAACTTTGTCAAGTGTCTTCACTTTTCTGGACCTCAGTTTCCTTATCCATATGATTGAAGGAATCTCCAAGGGCCCTTTTACATCTAAAGGAATGCATGCTAAAGGGTCATCCTGGCTGAATCTCCAACTGCATCCAAGGCACAACTTTAGCTACATCTATGCAAGCTTAGCTACATTGGCTATTTCTGTTTGTCAGGGACAGCGGAGTGCTGGGCTTGAAGTCAGAAGGCCTGGATCTGAGTCTTGGTTCTGACATTAGCATCGTGCTGGTGAGCGAGGAACTTCATTGATCTCTTTGGGTCTATTTATTCATCTGTCAATAGGGGAGGAGAATGCTTGTGCTACCTCTGTTGGGAAGAAAGTGCTTTATAAAACTTAAAATGCTAAAGAATTATCTCCTCCTCCTCTTCCTCATTCTCTGCCTTCTTCCCTCCTCTCCTTTCTCTTTCTCCTCTTCCATTCTTCCTCCTCCTCTTCTTCCTCCTCATTTTCTCCCTTCTTCCCTCCTTCCTCTCCCTTCTCTTTCTCCTCTTCGTCCTTTTCTTCCATTCTCCATTCTCTTTCTCCTCCTCATTCTCTCCCTTCTTCCCTCTTTCCCTTCCTCTTCTTTCTCTTTCTCCCACTTTTCCTCTTCTTCTATTCCTCCTCCTCTTCCTGCTTATTCTCTTCCTTCTTCCTTCCTCCATTTCCTCTCCCTTTTCTTTCTTCACTTTTTCCACTCTTCCTTCTTCTCATTCTCTTCCTTTTTCCCTCTTCCCCTTCCTTTCCTTTCTCTTTCACCTATTTTTCCTCTTCTTCTATTCCTCCTCCTTATTCTCTTCCTTCTTCCCTCCTCCATTTCCTCTCCCTTTTCTTTCTCCTCTTTTTCCCCATTCTTCCTCCTCCTCATGCTCTTGTTTATTCCCTCCTTCCCTCCCTTTGCTTTCTCTTTCTCCTCTTCTCCCATTCTTCCTCCACCCTGTCCTCCCTCTCCCCCTCCTCTTTAACCTCCTTATCCTGGTGTTGGAGAAGGGATCCACAAACAAGAGTTGGGCCAGATGGTTCCTAAGGTTCCTTCTGGCTCTAAGATTCTTTGTTTCTGGTTTCTCTGGTTGCTTGGTCCTTGGGGGTTGCCCTTCCTCAGTCATCATGTTCCTAAGTGAAAGGGAGTGGAGCCAACTTTGGGCAGATAACCAGTCCTCATCATAATGCAAACAAACACTCAGGGGCTCTTGGCTTGTTCAAAGTAAATGTCTCAATTAACACCGAGGACCTTTTTTTTTCTTTCTTTTTTTATTTTTTTTCTTTGTAGCTGCAGGCGAGCTCGTCTTTTGGATCAATTAAATTGTTGACAGTTCGCAGGGGAGGCTACATACAAATGAACAGCCAAGGTGCCTTTTGGTGTCTGTAATTCGTGCTTTTACTCACACTGGTGGAGGAGAAGGTCCCTCAAGGTTTGCCAAGAGACTCAGTGCCTCCCTTGTAGTCCCAGATCTTTAGGGATGGGCCTTATGTCTGGGATGACCCAAGGACAGTCCAGCCTGGAGGCAGAGAGTTGGACCAGGTCAGTGCCTTATGTTGGGCCCATTTCCTCACCGTATTTCCATGTACCACCTATAGGCATTTAGTTGGCATAATTAATAGTGTCCTGTTCCTAGAGTTCAAAATAGGGTACTTGAGTTTGAATTCTGACCCAAATATTTACCTTCTGTGTGACCATGGACCCTTAGCCTCAATTTCCTCATCTGTAAGATGGACATAACAAAAGTACCTACCTCAAAGGATCAAAGAAAACATATGTAAAGTGCTTTGCAAACTTGAAAGAGCTATAGAAATATTAGCTATTATTAGGATTACTCTTATTATAGTAATAATAAAAATGATTCATACAAATAAAGAACAATGCCTGACACATAGAAAGTGCTTGTTAGCTGATTGAACATTTATAAAAGATGTGGCTATACCAAGTACTTGTGATCATATTACAAAGAATGAAAAGTGTTAAAAAAAAAAAAGAGACCTAGGAGGAAAAAACTGTCAAGTTCCCGCTAAAATCCCACCTCCTACAAGAAGCCTTCCTTGATCTCCTTTCTGGATCCTAGTGACTTCCCTCTGTTGAGTATCTCTAATTTTTTTCTGCTCTACATCCTGTATGTACATAATTGTTGGCGTGTTGCTTCCCCATTAGACTGTGAACTCCTGGAGGACAGGGGTTGTCTTTTCTTCTCCTTGTATCCCCAGTGTTTAGCACAGTTCCTGGCACGTAGTAGACAATAAATATTTATTGAGCGACCACCTAATACACAATAGTAGGTCTGAGATGTCCTCAGACTGTTTCTGTCTGAACTCCATTCAAAAAGATGATATCATCACGATAGCAATGATAATATTATCTCACTCTTCATAGTACTTTAAAGTCTACAAAGTATTTATTGGCAATTATTCAACAAGCATTTTTAAGCTTCTACTACGAATCAGAGGGTGTGCTGGACGCTGGGGATACAAAGACAAAATTAAATATCTGCTCTCAGGAAAAATTCTATAGGTGGAAAGAACATTAATCAGTCAACTAACAAACATTTATTGTCATTTTTCAATCATTTTCCAGTTACACCAGACTCTCTGTGACCCCATTTGGGGTTTCCTTGGCAGAGATACTGGAATGGTTTGCCATTTCTTTCTCCAGCTCATTTTACAGATGAAGAAACTGAGGCAAATAAGGTTAAGTGACTTGCCCAGGGTCACCCAGCTAGAAAGTATCTGAAGCCAGATTTGAACTCAGGACAAGGAGTCTTCCCAACTCCAAGCCCAGACCTCTATCTACTGTGCCACCTAGTTGCTACTAAACATTTATTAAGTATCTACTATGTCCTAGGCAGCTAGGTGGCCCAGTGGACAGAACACTGGACTGGGCTTGGAATCAGAAGACTCACCTTCCTGAGTTCAAATCTGGCCTCAGATACTTCCTAGCTGGGTGACCCTGGGCAAGTCACTCAATCCTGTTTGCCTCAGTTTCCTTATCCATAAAATGAGCTGGAGAAGGAAATGCCAAATTGCTCCAGTATCTTTGCTAAGAAAACCCCAAATGGCGTAACAGAGTCAGACACTAATGAAAATCGACAAAACAAGACATATGCCAGGCACTGTGCTAAAGCCCTGGGGATACAAAAAAAGAGGCAAAAAGACAATCCCTGCCCTTGAGGAGCTTACACTCTGAGGGAAACAACAAGCAGATATATACAAATGCAGTATAAATAAGAAATAATTAACAGAGGGAAAACACTCTAATGAAGGGGGGATGGAGAAGCCTTCCAGTAAAACAGGAGATTTTAGCTGGGGCTTAAAGGAAACCAGGGAGGTCAGTAGGCTGAGCAGAGGAGGGTAGAGCATTCCAGGCATGGAGTAGTAAAAAGAACATTGAACTTGGAGTCATGGGCCTGAGTTCAAATCTCAGATCCGTTATTTCTCATCCATGTAACTTTACTGGTAAAACTGGATGACCTCCATGTCTAAATCTATAATCTCTTGTACACCATATAAGCGGTGTTTGTTCTCTTCAAACATTCTTGTGAGGTAGATAGTAAAAAGACTTCCTATTTTACGAATGAGGAAACTGAGGCCCAACATGGGGGAAGGAACTTGCCTGAGATGGCTTAAGTCAAAAGTGGCAGAGCCAGGGCTTGAACTCTGGTGTTCTGACTCAGAGCCCAGTGGTCTTTCCGTGATGTCACCACTGGGGTAATGTGGCTTTTGGTGAATTTCCACTTCCTGACGTCCTTCATTTCCCCAGCCCCTCCTCCCTTGCCACTTTTTGTCTGACATCAGGTAATAGCAGAGAAGAGAGAGAATGATTGGGGGTGTGCATATATTTGCAGAAATCCCAAGATCATTAAAGCTGGAAGGAACTTTAGACACCATCGAATTCAATTCCCATATTGAGGAGGAGACAAAAAAAATCGAGAGCCAGAGAAGGGAAATCGCTTGGCTGGGGTAAGGGTTGGAGCTGGAACTCCAACCCCGTTTTGCTGACTCTGAGTCCTGTTTTGTTTCTACTCTTTCAGGCTGCATCTCCCACAAGTGCAAAAGAGGCCAAAGGGCAAACAATTTCTCCCTCAGAAGATTATGGGTGTGAGAGTCTACAAATGCAGGATTGGACGCCTCTGTGAGATAATGATAATGATAACCATAATGATGATGGTGGTGATAAGAATAGCAGCCGATATTTATCTAGTGTCTCCTCTGTGCCAGGCCCAGTGCTAAGTGCTTTACATGTATTACCTCATTGGCTCTTCATAAAAGCCCTGAGAAATAGGTGCCATTATTATCCTCATCTTACAGATGAGGAAACTGAGATAAACAGAGGTTAAGTGGCTTGCCCAGGGTCCCACAGCTGCTAAGTGTCTGAAGCTGGATTCGATAGCTCCTCGATGAGGGTCCTCAGTGAGATCTAGAAGGTCATGTGGAAGGCTGCTTCTGCCCCTTCCTCCTGCCTGGAACCCTTTCTCTGCCTCTTTTCTGGAATCTTCCATCTCTTTTAGATAGGGGAGGAAGGTCATCCCGTGGCTCATGTGTGAGGATGGGGCTACACTCCAGCCCCTTCCAAAGGGCCCCTTTTTTGGGCTTTGCTGTGCTGTGGCCCCTTGCTGAAAGGGGACAGGTGGGACCAGTGACTCTCAGTTGGTCCCAAAGCCCTCATGGCAGAGGGGCTGAGTGGAAGATGATTGGAAACTGAGTCAAGAAGAGTCACCCATTCAGTATGCTTTACAAGGAGAGGCCAAAAGTGAGGTCTCTCTTAATCTTCCGGGGGAGTAGGGAGGGAATATCTCTCACTTCTTCCTCCTCGGCAGCAGCTAAGGTCATTAAATACACACGGCAATGAGAACATGTGCTTGTTTAGGTGAGCCTGAGACAGGATCTCAAGTCTTTGAGTGTCTTTTCTGTTTTGTTTTGTTTTGTTTTGTTTTCCCTTGAGCACAGGGCACTAAATATCAGCCCTAAGAAATGGAGATTTTCAGCTTCAGCAGCTACCTTATGAGTTCAAGGAAGTAGTTCTGTGGTGCAGTGGATAGAACGATAAGCCTAGAGTCAGGAGGCCCTGAGCTCAAATTCAGCTTCAGTCACTTACTAGTAGTGTGACCCTGAGCTAGTCACTAATCACTGTCTGCCTCAGTTTCCTTATCTGTAAAATGGGGATCATAATAGCACCTACCCCCCAGGTTTCTGTGAGAATCAAATGAGATGATGTTTATAAAATGCTTAGCAGTGTCTAGCACAAAGTAAGTGATATAAATATTTATTTTTATTATTATTCAAGAGATTAGATATCCTTGAATTGGGTGCTTGTCTCTAAGCAGGAAATAACTCTTGCCTCTGGACCTTGTGGGATTTAACCAAGCCACCTAGTCAACAACTGTGCTGCCCACCTATCACAATATGGGAGAAGCATTTTCTGTCACTGTCCCTGGAAACATTACGAGGAGGTACTTAGCAGTTAGTTACTTTGGTACTGACTTATTGGTGGATTTCTTTTTTTTTCCTTTTTGGTGCGAATTAAGGTATGTAGTAGGTATATGTGTGTTTGATACGTATGTGGGTATTTATGTGTCATGGGTTGTGTATGGTGAGCATCTGGGTACACACATATGTATATGAATATATGTATATAAATGTGTGAATATATGCCTTTTATCTATATATGTATATATAGATATATATGTGTGTGTACATATATATATATATATATATATATATATATAAAATTCCTCTCAGATCACTAAATTGTCATGGCAGAGGGGCTTTGTAACTGATTGAAACTGAGTTATGCAGTGCAGGGTAACCCAAGATGAACAAGTCATAGTGGAAAATTCAGACAAAAAGTGATACACTGGAGAAGGAAATGGTAAATCACCCCAGTCTCTTTGCCAAGAAAACCCCATGGACAGTGTCCGTGGGGTTGGACATGACTGTACAACAGAATGTGTATATGTATGTGAATATGCTGCATATGTAGATGTGCAAAAATGGTGGATTGTAATTGGTATGTTGTATGTAGAGAGCATGTTTGTGGTGTATATTTACATGTATAGTGTGCTGCATGTTAAATGTTTGGTTTTATATAGAAGATATTTTCTGATGATATGATTGCTGATTGGGCAAGCAGGTAGCAAATTAGTTAGAGTGCTGGGCCTGGAGTCTGACAGACTTGAGGTCTAAATCTGGCCTCGAACACTAGCTGTGTGATCCTGGATAAGTTACTTAACCCTGTTTGCCTCAGTTTCTTCATCTGTAAAATGAGCTAGAGAAAGTAATGACAAACCACTCCAGTATCTTTGTAAACAAAACCCCAAATGGGCTCACCAAGAGTCAGACATTACCCAACAACAACAGCAACATGATTTCTGAGCTACCATAAAAGATATTTGAAAAATAATAGAGAATGGGTGAGGTACCACTGAATTAGAGAATGACAAACATTCACATTTTTTAAAAAAGGAGGCGGGGAGGGGAGAATGACTCTGGAAACTATAGATCAATGAACTTTACCTTTACTCCTTATGAAATTCTAGGATGTGTGTTAAAAGGGATGGTTAGTGAATATGTAGAAAGGGAAGCAGCGACTACAAAGAGTCAAAATGGCTTCATCAAGAACAGGTCATGCCACACCAATCTCATTCATCTTTTTGAGAAGATTATTCAATTGGAACAACAGGAAATACCATAAATATACTATGTCAAGATTTTATAAAGTGTTTATAAGATCTCCCATTCTATTCTTGGAGAAAAGATGGACAAATGTGAGCTAGATGACAGTACAATTACATGGATTTCAAATTGGTGGAATGGCTGTTCAAGTAGTCCCCATAAGTAGTTCAATGTCAACTTGGAAGTATGATTCTGGGGGAGTCTTCTAGTGGTTTGTACTTGGCCTTGTGTTATTTAATATTTATTTTTTTTCTCATAATGACTTTGATAAAGACATAGATGGCACGCTCATAAAATTTTGCAGATGATGCAAAGGTGAGAGAGATAGATAATAAACCAGAGAAAAAGTCAGTATTAAAAAAAGCAAAAACCAGATCCTGTCAGACTAGAAAGTTAGACTGAATGCAATAAGATTAAATTTAATAGGGTTAAATATGCACTCTTACACATTGATTCAAAAAATTAACTTCATAATTACAAATGAAACTTAGCCCATGTAAGCTTCTAAGGATTCTAACTGAAAGTCCCATTCCCACAAATGAATCGAATTTCCAGAGCTTAGCTATTTATCCCCACCAAGGGTTCTAAGGTCACCCCTGAGATGATCTCTTATGCTGTTGGCTCAAGCCCCCACCTTATGAATCTCCCAAGACTATCAGGCAAAACTTAATTTAATTAGCCAACCTCAGGTAGCTTTTAGAAAGAGTTATTTAATAAGGTGCTATAGTAAGAACAGTTACTATAAAACTTCTGTACCACCCCCCCTCAATCTGTGACACAGTGTCCCACAAGTATATTCTCCAGGGCAAAGTGGGCTCAAACCTAGAGAATAGAGGTGGTAAATGGGTAACTAACTCATAGTTCCTGGAAGTTCTTTCCCCCTCTTTGTGAGGGGCTCAAGAGGTTCCCCTTAGACATGATATTCGTTTGCTGGGTTTTGAGAATCTAAGTTCAACTTGTCCTTGGCAGTCAGGAGAGTGCCGTAGTGCACAGAGTGCTAGGCTTGGAGTAAGGAAGCCCTGAGTTCAAATCCACCATCACACACTGGCTGTGTGACCCTGGGCAAGTCACTTCACCTCTGTCTGACTCAGTTTCCCCAACTGTGAAATAGAAATAATAATAGCCTCCCAGGTCTGTTGCGAGGATCAAATGAGATAATATTTGTAAAGCACCTAGCAGAGTGCCTGGCACATAGTAGGTGCTGTATAATTGCTTATTCCCTTCCCCCTTCTTTCTCCAAAGCATACATTGTCAACAGCTGATCTGGGGACACTGTTAGGACACTGATGGGGTGAAGAGAAGTCCAAAACCTTTTGGAGCCATTGAAGCTCCCAAAGTTCCCATTACCCCCACTATCAAAGTGTATATTTATGGAAGTGAGGCAGAGGGGAAGGAGACCATGCCAAGGTCAAACCTGAGGCCTCTTCTTCCCTTCCAGCAAAGTCACATTTGCTCCAGTTTCTGGGTTCCAATTGTTGCTCAACTTGCTATATAATTTACAGAGGGGATGTGGGGTGTGACTAAGTTTCCTCAGGGAATCTAAACAGTATCAATGTGCAGTATCAATCCAGTTTAAAGGGCTTAACCTAAGGCCTGAGAGTAATTGATTGTTTGAAATCTGATCTCACCTGGTTAAGGTTCCCAAGGCTAAAATGTGATGGAGTGGTTTTGATCTCATAGTTATCAAAGGGTGTTCAGACAACAGTTTGGTGTGAAAGGTATCTGGAGGCTATGATAGAACTCGTGCTCAAAATGAGTTAATTGAATGATATAGCTGCCTTGGAAGCTAATGTGATCTTAAGCTATATTTAAAGAGTTACTGGGTTTGGGAGAGAATAGTCTCATTGTACCTAACTCTGGGCAGCCAGGTAGCTCAGTGGATAGAGTGCCAGGTCTGGAGTTAGGAGGACCTGATTTTAAATCTGACCTCAGATGCTTACTAGCTGTGTAACCCTGGGCAAGTTACTTCATCTTGCTTGCCTCAGTTTCTTCATCTGTCAAATGAGCTGGAGGAAGAAATGAGAAACCACTCCAGTGTCTCTGCCAAGAAAACCCCAAATGGGGTCATAAACAGTTAGACACAACTGAAAGAATTGAACAACAACAACTCAGCTCTTATCTGAGCATATTTGATGAACTATCTTCTGTTTTGGGCACTAAACTTTGGGAATGTCTTTGATTAGCAGAAGAGTATACAGGGAAAGGCTTTTGTTATTGTTCAGGCATTCAGCGATGTCCTATTCTTCATGACCCCCTGGACCACAGCACACTAAGCCCTTCTAACCTCTACTGTCTCTCGAAATCTGTCCAAGTTCATGTTTGTAGCTTCCATGACGTTATCTAACCATCTCATCCTCTGCCAACCTCTTCTCCTTTGTCTTCAATCTTTTCCCAACATCAGGATATTTTCCAGTGAGTCCCAGATTCCCGTTATGTGACCAAAGTATTGACGCTTCAACTTCAGTATTTGACCTTCCAGTGAATAACCTGAATTAATTTCTTTAAGTACTGACTGATTTGATCTCCTTGCCATCCAAGAGACTCTCAAAAGTCTTCTGCAGCACCACAGTTTGAAAGTGTTGATTCTGCAGCACTTGGCTTTCCTTACAGCTCAACTCTCATAGCAATGCATCACTAGTGAAAAAAAACATACCTTTGACTATATAGAGCTTGGTCAGCAAGGTGATGTCTCTTGTTGTCCAGATTTCCCATAGCTTTCCTTCCAAGGAGCAAGCATCTATTAATTTCATGACTGAAGTTTCCATCTGCAGTAATTGTTGAGCCCAAGAACATAAAATCACACACTGCTTCCATATCTTCTCCCTCTACTTGCCAGGAATTGATGGGACCAGTTCCTAAGGCTCAGTTTGTTTGGGGTTTTTTTGATGTTAAGCTTCAAGCCAGTTTCTACACTCTCTTCTTTCACCCTCATCAAGAGGTTTCTTAATTCCTCTTTACTTTCTGCCATCAGAGTGGTATCATCTGCCTATCTGAGATTGTTGATATTTTCCCTAGCAACCTTAATTTGAGCTTTTGATTCATCCAGCCTGGCATTTCACATGATGTTCTCTGCCGATAAATAAATAAGGTGACGATATACAGCCTTGTCATACTCCTTTTCCAATCTTTTTTTTGTAAATGGTATTTTATTTTTTCCAATTACATGTAAAATAGTTTTTCACATTCATTTTTATAAGACTTCCTCATGTACCCCTTTCCCCAATATGGCAAGCAATCTGATAGAGGTTATACACATACAATTATGTAAACATATTTCTGCATTAGTCATCTTGTGAAAGATGAAACAGAACAAAAGGGAAAAGCCACACACAAAAAAATGAAAATAGTATGCTTCAATCTGCATTCAGACTCCACAGTTCTTTCTCTGGATGTGGATGGCATTTTCCATCATGAGTCTTTGGGAACTGTCTTGGATCATTGTTTTGCTGAGAAGAGCTAAGTCTATCATAGCAGATCATAGCACAATGTTCCTGTTACTGTGTACAATGTTCTCCTGGTTCTGCTCACCTCACTCAGCAACAGTTCATGTAAGTTTTTCCAGGTTTTTCTGAAATCCACCTGCTCATCGCTTCTTATAGCACAAGAGTATTCCATTATATTTACATAGCACATTTTATTCAGTCATTCCCCAATTGATGGACATTCCCTCAATTTCCAATTCTTTGCCACCACAAAAAGAGCTGCTATAAGTATTTTTGTATATGTAGGTCCATTTCCCTTTTTCTATGATCACTTGAGGATACAGACCTAGTAGTGGTATTGCTGGATCAAAGAGTATGCACAGTTTGACTGCCCTTTGGGCATAGTTCCAAGTTGTTCTCCAGATTGGTTGGATCAGTTTACAAACTCCGCCAACAATGCATTAATGTCCCAATTTTCCCATATCTTCTTCAACATTTATCATTTTCCTTTTCTGTCATATTAGCCAATCTGATAAGTATGAGGTGGTACCTCAGGGTTCTTTTAATTTGCATTTTTCTAATCTATAGTGATTTAGAACATTTTTCATATGACTCTAGATAGCTCTAATTTCTTCAACTAAAAACTGCCTGTTCATATCCTTTGACCGTTTATCAATTGGGGAATGACTTGTATTTTTATAAATTTGACTCAGTTCTCTATATACTTGAGAAATGGGACCTTTATCAGAAAGACTTGCTATAAAATTGTTTCCCAGCTTTCTGCTTTCCTTCTAATCTTGGTTCTGTTTGTGCAAAATCTTTTTAATTTAATATAATCAAAATTATCCATTTTGCATTTTTATAATGTTCTCTATGCTCATAAATTCTTCCCTTCTCAATAGATCTGACAGGTAAACTATTCCATGCTCTCCTAATTTGCTTAAGGTATCACCCTTTATGTCTAAATCATGTACCTATTTTGACCTCATCTATGTATATGGTATGAGATGTTGGTCTATGCCTAGTTTCTGCCATACTATTTTCTAGTTTTCCCTGATGTTTTCGTCAAATAGTGAGTTCTTATCCCAGAGGTTGGAATCTTTGGGTTTATTAAACAGTATATTACTATAGTCATTTACTACTGTGTCTTGTGTACCTAATCTATTCCGCTGATCCACCACTCTATTTCTTAGCCAGTACCAAATAGTTTAATGATTGATACTTTATAATATAGCTTTAGATCTGATCTGATTTAGACAAATCCTGATGAGAGTAAGGTTCAGGCAATGCTTACCCCCTTCCTTCTTTCACTCTACTGTCATAGTCTTTCATACATCTTCATGTGATATAATTTACCCTATTCTTTTTCCCCCTTTTCTCATCTCCCAGAACAATCCTTTTTCACCCCTTACGTAATTTTTTTTATCATCACATCAAATCAACTTGTACCCACACCCTCTGCTAAGTATACTCCTAACTGCCCTAATAGAGATACAGTTCTCAAGAGTTGCAAGTATCATCTTCCTGTGTTGGGATGTAAACAATTTAACCTTATTGAATACTATGGCTTTTTTCCTTTCCTGTTTACATTTTTATGCTTCTCATGTGTCTTGTATTTGAAGATCAAATTTTCTGTTTAGCTCTGGTTTTTTCATCAAGAAAATTTGAAAGTCCCCTATTCCATTGAATGTCTATTTTCCCCCTGAAAGACTAAGCTCAGTTTTGCTGGGTAGTTGATTCGTGGTTGTAATCCAAGCTCTTTTATTTTCTGGAATATCATATCCCAAGCCCCCCAAACCTTTAATGTAGAAACTGCTAAGTCCTATCTAATCCTGACTGTGGTTCCTTGATATTTGAATTATTTCTTTCTGCCTCCTTGCAATATTTTCTCCTTGACTTGATCTAGAATTTGGCTACAATATTACTTGGATTTTTCATTTTTGGATCTCTTTCAGGAGGGGATATGTGGATTCTTTTAACAACTATTTTACCCTCTGGTTCTAGGATATCATAGCAGTTTTCCTCAATAATTACTTGAAAGATGTTGTCTGTGCTCTTTTTTGATCATGGCTTTCAAGTAGTCCAATAATTTTTAAATTATATCTCTTGAATCTATTTTCCATGTCAGTTGTTTTTTCAATGAGGTATTTTACTTTTTATTCTATTTTTTCATTCTTTTGATTCTGTTAAAATTGGGCAAATGGAAGCTGACTGTAGTCATTAGTTTCTATTTGCCCAATTTTAATTTTTAAGGAATTATTTTCTTTAGTTATCTGTTGTTCCTCCTCCTCCATTTGGCCAATTCTGTTTTTAAAGGAGTTTTCCTCCATGGATTTTTTTCCATTTGGCCACTTCTATTATTTAAGCATGTGTTTTCTTCAGTCATTCTTTGTGCTTCTTTTTACAAGCTATTGACTCATTTCATAATGCTCTTGCTTAACTCTCATTATTTCCACTAAATTTTCTTCAACCCCTCTCACTTGATTTTTAAAATCCTTTTTGAGCTCTTCCAAGAGGACTTTTGGGGCTTGAGACCAATTCGTATTCCCCTTTGAGGCTTTGCATGTAGGCATTTCGATATTATTGTACTCTTCTGAATTGTGTTTAGGTCTTCCCTGGCACTATAGAAGCTTTCTATGGTCAGGACTCTTCTGGTTTTTGCTCACTTTTAAAACTTGAGCTCTTTTTCTAGGGTATAAAGGGTACTGTTCTAAACTTTTTGCACTGGGGGCTAGGGGTCTTGTCACTGGCTTTCTGTGTAGGGGCTTCTGGAGTTAGTGGCTTGCCCAATGCACTAGGGTAGCCCAGCCTAGTCACAACTGCTGTGCCCTGGGACTGGGGCTGGCAGTTTGCCTGCTGCTCTGGGACTGGAGGCCTCACAGCTGACTTTCTGTGCCACTGGCCTGCTGAGCCAGGACTGTGGGGCCTTGGTTGCTGATCTGTGTGGTGGCTAATAATTTCCCTCTGACTTATCTGAACACTGCCTGCACTGGGTTCCGCTCCCCTTTTACTCAAGTGACAGACCTTTCATGAAGTCTTTCTAAGTTATTTTGAGCTAGAAAATTGTTTTACTTCTCCTTTTTGTGTCACTCCAGGATTCTTTTAGATGATTGATTTAATGTTGTTTCTGAAGGAAACTGGGGAAAACTCAGGCAACTTCCTGGCTTCTCTCTGCCTTCTTCCTCCTCTTCCTTTCTTAAATCAATGAGTTGTTCCATGCTTGGTTGTAACTCTTGCTTTTTGTTCTACATACAGGTTCCTCAGGAGACAAGTAAGTCAATGTACCATTGTCCTCTCTTTAAGGACTTGCAACATTTTGTTGTGATCTACCATAGTCAAAGGTTTTAGTGTGGTCAAAGAATCAGACATTTTCCTGGAACTCTCTTGTTTTCTCTGTAATATAGCAAATGTTGGCAATTTGGTCTCTGGTTCTTCTGTCTCTTTGAAAATCAGCCTGTAGTTCTGCTAATTCTTGGTTGACATATAATTTAAGCATAATATATATATATATATATTATATTATATTATATATATGTTGGAAGAATTGTTCATGTTTAGCAAGGAGGAAAGGATTTAAGGAGGACATGGAGCTGTCCAAGAATGTGGATACGCAGCAGAACTAGAGTTACTCTGTTGGCCTCAGATAGCAGAACTAGGAGTAATGGGTGTGCATGCACATGCAGACGAGTACACACACACACACACACACACACACTGCACATATGTGTGTGTATGTATGCATGTGTATATATATATATGTATATATATATATGTGAATAGAGACAGAGAGAGAGTGAGAGAGAGCCAGAGAGAGCCAGAGCAACAGAGACAGAGATACAAAGACAGAGAATGACAGAGATAGAGAGAGAGAGAGTAGATGGAAGAAAATCTCAGCAAGGAAGGTACTGGCCATGGTGGAGAAGGTACTGGTGTGCACCTACACATACATATGTATGTATGTATGTGTGTGTGTGTGTGTGTGTATGTGTGTATGTTTAGAGAGAGAGAGAGAGAGAGAGAGAGAGAGAGAGAGACAGAGGAGACAGAGACACAGAGACATGGAGACACAGAGACAGAGAGACAGAGACAGAGACAGAGAGAAAGAGACTAGATGGGAGGTAATCTCAGCAAAGAAGGTACTGGCCACGCTGTGTAGGTTGAGAAGAAGGGGAATCAGGAAATGTCTCCCACAGAAGGTGGAATTTGAGATGAGTCTTGAAGAAAGCCAGGAAAACTAAGAAGTAGAGATAAAGAGGGTGAGCATTCAGGGAGGGCATGGGTGGCAGCCTGTGCAAAGTCGTGAAGATGGGAGATGAGGAGTCTTGGGTAGGCAACAATAAGTAGATGACTGTAGTTAAATCATAAAGTATGTGAAAGCAGGGGGCAAGCCAAGATGATGACTGGAAAGCAGGGACTGGCTTAAACTCCCCCAAATCCCTCCAAACACTTGTAAAAATGGTCTGAACAATTTCTAGAGCTGTGGTACACACAAAATAGCAGAGGGAAGAAGGTCTCCGGCCCAGGAGAGCCTGGATGGTTGCTGGGAAGGGTCTATCACACCATGCTGGGAGCAGAGCGCAGCCCAGTGTGGGCTGCACCAGGACCAACCGGACTGGGAGTTGGGTGGAGCAGGCTGTAGGGTCATGAATCACTGAGCTCTGGGAGTTACCAGACTTCTCAACACACAAATGGCAAAGATGACAGAGTAGGTTAGTTGGAAAACTGCTGGATTGGGGTATGCGAAGTACACAGTCAGCCCCAGTCCTGTGGGCCATGGAGGTGGCACAGTGCAGCAGTGGCAGCATCAGGAAGCTCCTGTGATTGCTTCCAGAGCTCCATCTGTGGTTGCTTCCAGCCCCAGCCCTAGTGGGAGGAATCAAGCAGCGGATCAGAGAAAGAGTGCAGGGAGCTCTTTGCTGGTGCAGAGGCAGGGTTCTCTTGCTTTGCCCTGCTTGGATCTGGGTCTTGGTCCTAGTTGGCGGTTCTTGGGGGAGGAGGAGTGCTGGTGTGGCAGAATTGGCAGTGATGGTGGAGTAGAAGTAGCTCTGAAAACAGCAGCCCAAGGCCCCTAAGGCTTGGGACAAAGCACTCATCATTCTGAAGGCAGTCATACCCTGACAAAAACCTCAAGGATCAAGAAGTTGGCTGGGAACATGACCAGGCAGCAAAAAAGGATTCAGACTATAGAATCTTTTTAGTGACAAAGAAGATCAAAACATACAGCCAGAAGAAGTCAACAAAGTCAAAGAGCCTACATCAAAAGCATCCAAGAAAAATATGAATTGGTCTTAGGCCATTGAAGAGCCCAAAAAGGATTTGGAAAAGCAAGTAAAAGAAGTAGAGGAAAAATTGGGAAGAGAAATGAGAGTGATGTAAGAAAATCATGAAAAACAAGTTAATGACTTGCTAAAGCAGATTTCCCACCCCCCAAATACTAGACATCACATTTTAGGAAATTATCAAGGAAAACTGCCCTGATATTCTAGAGCCAGAGGGTAAAATAGAAATTGAAAGAATCCACCAATTGCCTTTTGAAAAAGATCCCAAAAAGAAAATTCCTAGGAATATTATAGCCAAATTCCAGAGTTCCCAGATCAGGGAGAAAATACTGCAAGCAGCCAGAAGAAACAATTTGAGTGTTGTGGAAACACAATCAGGAAAATACAAGATCTAGCAGTTTCTACATTAAGGGACTGAAGGGCTTGGAATATGATATTCTGGAGGTCAAAGGAGCTAGGATTCAAACCAAGAATCACCTACCCAGAAAAAATGAGCATCATGCTCCAAGGCAAAATATGGACTTTCAATAAAATAGAGGACTTTCAAGCTTTCTCAGTGAAAAAACCAGAGCTGAATAGAAAATTTGACTTTCCAATACAAGAATCAAGAGAAGCATGAAAAGGTAAACAAGAAAGAGAAATCATAAGGGACTTACTAAAGTTGAACTGTTTTTTTTACCTTCCTACATGGAAAGATGATGTTTGTAATTCATGAAACCTTTCTCAGTATTAGGGTAGTTGAAGGGAATATACATATATATAGACAGAGGGCACAGGGCATGTTGAATATGAAGGGATGATATCTAAAAAATAAAATAAAATTAAGGGGTGAGAGAGGAATATATTGAGAGATGGAGAAAGGGAGAGATAGAATGGGGTAAATTATTTTCCATAAAAGTGGCAAGAAAAAGCAGTTCTGTTGGAAGGGAAGAGGGGGCAGGTAAGGGGGAATGAGTGAATCTTGCTTTCATTGGATTTGACTTGAGGAGGGAATAACATACACACTCAATTGGGTATTTTACCCCACAGGAGAGTAGGGGGAAGTGAATCAGAAAGGGGGGATGATAGAAGGGAGGGCAGATAGGGGGAGGAGGTAAACAAAAGCAAATGCTTTTGAAAAGGGACAGAGTCAAGGGAGAAAATTGAATAAAGGGGGGCAGGATAGGATGGAGGGAAATATAATTAGTCTTTCACAACATGATTATTGTGGAAGTGTTTTTCATAATGATACATATGTGGCCTATGTTGAATTGCTTGCCTTCTTAGGGAGGGTGGGTGGGGAGGGAAGAAGGGAGAGAATTTGGAAATCAAAGTTCTAAAAGCGGATGCTCAAAAAAATTGTTTTTGCATGCAACTGGGACATTAGATATACAGGCAATGGGGTATAGAAATCTATGTAGACCTACAAGAAAGTAAGTGGAAAGGTGATGGGGCAGGGAGTGGGGTAACAGAAAGGAAGGCTGACTGTTGAACAGAGCAATCAGAATATATGCCATCTTGGAGTTGGGGGGGAGGGTAGAAATGGGGAGAAAATTTGTAACTCAAAATCTTGTGGAAATCAATGTTGAAAACTAAAAATATTAAATAATGAAATATCCAAAAAAAGTGTGTGAAAGGGAGTAATGCCTGAATGACTGGAATGATAGGGAGAGGCCAGATTGAGAAGGTCTTCAAATGGAAAAAGAGGGGCCCATCCTATGCCACTCCTGCCCATCTGCTCCCACTGGCTATCCATCCAAAGTGCTCTCTATACATTTCTCCAATGATTTCCTTGATGATGCTTCTCTTACACAATTCTTCCTTGGGGCTACAATGTTGCCTGCTCACACCTATCATGAACTCCTCCATTGCTTTCTGGATGACTCTCAACTTAATCCATTATTACAGATCAAAGCAGTAATTAAAGAAAAGCCCTCCCTGTCTGTCACCTGATTTCATTTTTAATAGAACCAAGATGCCACTAACATAGTTCCCTTCTTAATTAAAATCTGAGTGCAGATTCAAGGTTTTCAGCTGTGTCCAACTCTTTGTGACCTCATTTGGGGTTTTCTTGGCAGAAATACTGAAGTGATTTGCCGTTTCCTTCTCCAGCTCATTTGACAGATGAGAAACTGAGGCAAAGAGGGTGAGGTGACTTGCCCAGGGTCACACAGATAGTGTTTGAGGATGAATTTGAGCTCAGGTCTTTCCTGACTCCAGGCCCAGCACGCTATTCATGGCATTGCTGATTTGCCCCAGATTCTCCAAGAGGAGTTGAATGAGGATCCTGGGTTTGGGACTCAGGAACCTGATGTTCTGTTCTGAGCCCTGACATTCCTTGTTCTAAGGGCCCTCCCAGCCCTGACATTCCCTGTTCTGAGGCCCCTCCCAGCCCTGATATTCTCTATTCTGAAGCCCCTCCCAGCCCTGACATCCCCTGTTCTAAGGGCCCTCCTAGCCCTGGCATTTCAGATCTCCATAAGCTCGCTGAGAACTTGGCATGCCCAATGCCCAACACAAGGCCTTGAATCTTGCAGTACTTAATAAATGCTAAAACTGAACTTGAGGAAACTGTGCTGTCTGTATCCATCCATCCTTGACATTCTATATTCTCTAGACTCCAGCATATTGCTGCTGGTCTTCCACTCTCACAGCTCCAGTAACCTTCCCCGGGGCCAAAAGCAAGGGACTCATTTTCCTCGGGCTGGTTCTGCCCAGCTTCCAGCGACCCAGGGAGCTCTCTTCTCTCTCACACCACTAGTTCCCTCTTTCCCGCGACATTCTCTTGGCTTCTCCTCTTCCACGCTTTTTTTCTCATTTTGAAAGGCATTTTTTCCCTATGCTGCCATCTTTATGAGGTTTTTATTTCCTGCTAATCTCCACAGTTTGTTATTCATTTCCTCCTGAACCATTTACATATATATTGAGTCCTCACGTTGGTAGACTATAGAACTGACTCCCTTTAATGTGGGGGTTGGGAGTGGGGTAGGATAGTTTTTTCTCAGTGTCCTTAGCTAGGAAACAAATGAATTGGGATAGTACTGAAGTCACCATAAGTCAGGCTTACACTGTTGAGAGGTACCATGGAGAGTGGATAGGGGCTGGGCCTTGAGTCAGGTTCTGAGTTCATATCCTGGCTCTGGCACCTAAAAAGTTGTGAGAGATTAGGGCAATTCATTTTGCCTCTCTGGGTCTCAGTTTCCTGATCTCTAATATGGAGCTACTAGTCGTACCTATCTCAGAGGGGTTATTGTGAGGCTCAAATGAGATAATGTTATGTCAACGTTTTTCACAATGCTTTTGCACAAAAGCTTTTCCCTTCCTTTCCAGTTTACTTTTTATTCTTTATCCTCCTTTATCTACTCTATGATTCTGCTACACTGGTCTGTTTGCTGTTCCTCAAACTTGACACCCCATCTCCCACCTCCATGCCATTGCAATGGTGGTCCCCCATGCCTGGACCACTCCCCTTCTACCTCCTCCACCCCTACTCCTGTCTTACCTTCATGATTCAGCTCCATTCCCACTCTCCACAGGAAGCCTTCCTTCACCTTTCCCAGTCATCCTTAATTCTGTTGATTATCTGTAATTTATCTTGACTATATCTTAATTGTACATTGTGGCTTGCACCTTGTCTCCTCCATTAGACTATGGAGGAAGGAAAGAGGTATGCATGAATCACCTACTTGTGCTGAGCACTTTACAAATATCATTTCATGGATCAACAACCCTGGGAGGTAGATGCTGTTATTATCACCATTTTACAGATGAATAAACTGAGGCAGACAGAGGTCCACTGACTTGTCCAGGGTCACACAGCTGTGAGGTTTTAAGGCATAATTGAACTGAGGTCCTCCTGACTCCAGACCCAGTACTCTAAATCCGTGCCAACTGACTTCCTCTGTGACCTCCTTGAGAGCAGGGACTGTTTTTTGTTTGTTTTTCTTTGTAGACTCAGCGCTTAATAAATGCTGAATGACACGCTCTGACTTGACACATCACACCCTGCCTCACTCTTCCATTTATACTATATGTCGTTTATATCTATAGTTATATTAATGTTTTCTCCTTTACTAGAATGGAAACTCCTTGAGAGAAGGAACTGTTTTTGCCTTTCCTTGTATCCCTAGACTTTAGCACAGTGCCTGGCACATAGTAGGTTCTTCATAAATAATTGTTGACCTACTAACTGCTTATAAAACTTAAAGTGCCATAGAAATTTAAGTTATTATTATTATTAGTGGAGGGGAGGGGGCACCAGACTGGAAGTAGAAGATCTAGGTTTGAGTGTTTCAGTTTTCCTACTAGCTTGCTTATGTGATCATATACAAGTCACTTTAAGGCCCTGAAACTATTTCCTCATCTGTAAGATGATAATAATAGCAGAACTCACACATGGTTGTCGTGAGGTTCCAGTGATGTATTCTGAAAAGTGCATTGAGAACCTTAAAGGTCACTCCTGGTCTTCACTCCTGGCTCTTCATGCCATTCCACCTCTACTCCAGGAGTCTTCTGACCTGCTGCCCCCTGTTAGAGCGTAAGCTCTGTGAGGGTAAGAGCTGTCTTTTCTGTTTGTATTTATTTTCCAAGAACAGTGCCAGGTACATAGTGAGTGCTTAATAAATGCTCTCTCCTCACCTCTTCTCTCCTCCCCTCTCCCCCTCCCCCCCTTCCCCTCTCTCCCTCCTCCCTTCTCCCCTCCCTCCTCCTCTTCATCCTCTCCCTCTCTCTCTCTCCCTCCCTCTCTCCATCTTTGTCTCTCTTCCTATTTCTCTGTCTTTCTGTCTCTGTCACCCTTCTCTCTCTCCTCCTTTTCCTTCCCTCCTTCATTTTCTCTTTTCCTCTTCCTTTGTTTTTCTCTTTCTCTGTCTGCCTCTTCCTCTCTTTCTCTCTCGCTCTCCCCCATCTCTCTGTCTTTCCCTCTCTCTCTCTTTATCTCTCTCTTTCCCTCTCTGTCTGTCTATCTCTGACAATCTTTCTGTCTGTCTTCCTCTCTGTCTCTGTCTGTCTGTCTCTCTCAGTATGGAAACTCCCTCCCATGATGAAAACTAGCAACTCATCTGTAACTTACTGTCTTCCGGCTTCTAGGAGGGACTTAGAAGTTAAGTGACTACCATAGTCATCCCTTCAGAGGCAGCATTGGACCCCAGGAGTCACTGATTTGAAAGGCAGCCTTCCAGTCACTACTCTGCCCTGCCTCTCCCCTATAAGCTTTACTGCTTCCATTTCACATATGAGGAAACCGAGGCTTAGGAAGAACTTAAGGGACCCCTCCAGAATCCCATCCTTAGCTAGTTGGTCAGTGTCAGAAGTAAGATTTAAACTCAGGTCTTTCCAACTCTATGATTGCATCTATCTGCCATACAGTACTGCTAATGTATATCCCCAAGTTTTGTTGGAGTGGGTTGTGGGGGGAGGAGCATATACTTATGTATATACCTAGACTGCCTTTCTTTCTTCCTTCTCTGCTTTAAATGAGCCACAGCCAGCCTTGCTTCCTTTTTTCTTTCACCCCCTGCTAAGCCCCTCCTGAGACGCTTTTCTGTGAAATGTAAGAACACACTTATCTGAAAAAAGCCAGACCCCAGTGAATGGGCCCAGGCCCTCAGCGCTCTCCTTCCTGCTGAGCACCCAAAGCCTGATGATTTCTGGGGATCCCATGAAATGGTTTGTACGTGCCAGTCTAATCGGGAATAAAATCATAACCATTGTCCCACTCCAGACCTAATCTCCGGCTCTCAGTGGCATGTGTTAGAAGGAGATAATGTACCTTTTTGCAGCCTGGCCTCCTTTGTACTTGGCCCAGCTGTTAAGCAGTGTCCAGCTGGCCAGATAAGAAGGGCTGGCTGACTGCTGGGAGCAGGGGAGGGTATCCTGGCCTGGTCTTACGGTTCACCCCTTCTCATTCACCCAAAGATGAGACACAGGGACCAGTGTCAAAACCTAAGATTTTGTTTTGGACCTGAGTGATCCCAGGAGGGTTAAATTAAATTTGGTTCTATTTAAGAGACATTTATTAAGGCCATTTATGTGTAAAGTACTGTGCTGGGGAATATAAAGACAAGACTGGGAATAGTTGCTGCTCTCAAAAAGCTTGTAATTTATTGAGATGGTGGTGGTGGTGGTGATGGTTATACAACATATACAAGTAACTAAATACAAATGAATCCAAACTAATTCCAGCAGCGGTGTGTTATAGCTGAGGAGATCAGGAAAGGCTTCATGTAGGAGGCGGTGCCTGAGCTGTGCTTCAGAGCAAGCCAGGGGTACTAGGAGGTGGAAGCTCTGGACTCAATGCTAGGGATACCAAGACAAAAAAAATCATCTGTATATCTCCCTCCTTCAATTTGTCTTTCTCTTTGTAATCCTTTTCCTCTCTCCCTCCTTCAATCTGTCTTTCTCTTTGTAATCCTTTTCCTCTCTCCCCTCTTCCCCTCTCTCTGACTTGTTCCTTCGCTTCATGGTTTTTCATTTTGTTGTCAGTTGTGTCTGACTCTTCATGAACCCATTTTGGGGTTGTCTTGGCAAAGATACTGGAGTGGTTTACCATTTCTTTCTCCAGATCATTTTACAGATGAGGAAACTGAGGCAAACAGGGTTAGTTAAGTGACATAGTGACTAACTTGAAGGAGCAATCCCAGATCTCAGATTAGGAAGGAACTCAGAGGCCACCTAAGGCAACTGGTACTTGGATAAAGATCCCCTGCAAACTATACTGACTAGTGGTATTCCATCCTTTGCACAGAGAACTATAGTCCTTTCTGCGAATCAATTCTAAATCAGAAGATTCACTGGGACAGGTGTGGGCTCTCAGCCTTTCTCAGGTCATATGTTGAGGATACCAGCTCTTCACTGGTCCTGTGTAGGAATCCTCTCTTTTCACTGTGTTAATCAAGGATCTTAAGATTTATAACTGATGGGAACTTTAGAGACCGTATCATGTCATACTTTCATTTATTTACTGTAATTGAGAATCAGTGTGATGTTGTGGACAAGAGTCCTGAACCTGGAGTTCAAATCCTATCTGGGATACTTCCTAGATGTGTGACCATGGTCAAGTCATTTTCACTTTGCTAAATCTCATTTTCCCAATCTGTAATATGGAAATAATAGCTACAGTCACCTCAGAGGGTTGGCGTGATGCTCAAGGGAGAATATGTGCCCTGTGTGTCAATGCTGATTATTATTCCACCTTTAATCTACAAATTATAGGACTCTAACATTAGAGAGGAGGAGGGAACTTTAGGAGCGATCTAGCCCAGGGCTTCTTAAACTTCTTTTGCTCATGACGTGATGCCTTGTCAAGTTTCCTTGCGTGGCCTGAGGGCACACACAGTGCGGAAGGGCGCATGCTTTGTGTTCAGAACCAAGGCTGCGGTGAAGTTGCTGGATGCAATACTGGCAAATGCTGCCAGAAACACCTCAGATTCATTATGAGTTTGATTTTGAATTAATTTTTGGTCTTTGAATGTTCAGAAACCTTTTACTGTTGCCAAATTTTCCAGTACCCCATGTGGGGTCATGACCCACAGTTTAAAAAGCGCTGATCTAGCCCAAACCCTTATTCTACAAATGTGGCAGTAAGTGTAGGATCATAGATTTCCAGCTGGAAGGGACCACATTAATCATTTAGCCCAACCCAATATGAAAGAGGGGCCCAGAGAGGTGCCCAAGGTCCCACAGGTAGGAAGTATTCATAGGATCGTGTGCCTCCAGCTGGAAGAGGCCCTATTGGTCATCCAATCCAACTCTCATTTTACAAATGAGAAAAGAGTCGCTCAGGTGGTATTCAAACCCAAGGCCTCTGATTATAAATGGAGCACCTTTTCCTGTTGCACAGAATATGTTGATTTTCAGTCATCCTCAGACAGAGTCCTTGAGTGGAAGAAGTAAAAGGCTGCCCCTCCTTCCCGCTCAGCCTTGGGTGATTCACTTTAAGGATCCTGCCCTCCCTGACTTCCTCTTCCTTGGAAATCCATTCCTTATTACTCTAATTAGAAGTGAGGAGGCTGACCCCCTGTCCTTGGGCTTTCAGCTCCCTCTCTCTCCCCCGATTAAGCTGAGTGTTGTTACAAGGAAGGCCACGGCACAGCTGGCAGTCTGCTTGATCTTGGAGACTTGTTACAGAGGGGCTGGAGGCAGAAATCAGGGCATCCAGGGCCATCGGATGACAACGAGAGGTCACCCGGACCATTCCTTCACCACTGGCAAGGTTGGCCAACAACCTCTCTTGGAAAGATGGTTCTTTCTTTTGCTTAAATGTAGTATTCCACAGCTGTTCCCCTCTTCTTCTCCATATTCCCCACAGCCCCCCACTAGGTTGCCTATCGATGATTTGGCTCAATTCAACCAACATTTATTGGTGATGTTCTTAACCTGAGGAGGACAGATGGGAGATTGTGCATAGACTTCTGGGGGAAGGGTCTGAGAACTTGGGTGGGGAAAAAATCACATCTTTATTTTCACTGCCCTCTAACTGAAATTCGGCATTTCCTTCAATTATGAATGTAGGCAACAAAACATGATTCTGAGGAGTCCATAGCTGCCTGCCAAAGCAATCTGATCCTCTCCATCCTCAAAGCTTAAGAATCCCTGATCAAGTCCAATCCCTTCATTATGCAGATAAAGAAACCGAGGCCAAGACAAGGGGGGGGTCACTCATCCAACATGGTGCATGAATCAATGTTAAACCTAAAACCTTCCATATGGGGTTAGTGGAAAATTCATTAGACGTGAAACTAATAGACTTACCTAAGGCAGCATGGCATGGCTGAATTATCAGTGGATCTGTGTACATATCTGTTCCCCAGTTTCTTTATCTATAAAATGGAAGGGTTAAACTAAGTGTTCTCTAAGTTCTCTTCAGGGGCAGTTAGGTGGTTCAGTGGATAGAGTTCAGGGCCTGGAGTCAGGGAGACCTCGGTTCAAATCCAACCTCAGAGACTAGCTGTGAGACCTTGGGCAAGTCACTTAATCCTGTTTGCCTCAGTTTCCTCATCTGTAAAATGAGCTGGAGAAAGAAATGGCAAACCACTCTAGTATCTTTGCCAAGAAAACCCCAACTGGGGTCAGGAAGAGTCAGACATTCCTAAAAATGATCGAGCTCTACCACCAGTTCTAACAGTCTGTAGGTCCCTCGGAGCTCTGCTGTTTTCTCTTTCCTCTGGCATTACCCTGTACGTAGGGAGAGTCATAGTCTAGAAGATTGCTGGTGGGAAACACAGAGAGCTCCCCACAAGAGGCCTTCCTTGTCCCCTGATTTAATCCAAGAGGCTGGTTTGGCTTTGGGAGGCACAAATTCTAGAGTCTAGCCTGGGGACAGTCATGACTATGGAAAAGCCTAAGTTCTTGCTCTGAGGAATAACTGCGATTAAAGGGTGTTGGACTCTGGATCGAAAGTGCTTGAGGCTGAATTTGAACTCAGATCTTCTGGATGCCAGGTGCAGAGCTCAATTCACTCTATCACTTAGCTGCCTCAAACCTAGTCTGAAAGAGACTTCAGAAATCATCTAATCCGACCTCCCCCCCGCACCAACCCCATTTTACAGATGAAACAGGTCTAGGAGGGAGGCCCAAGGTTGCAAACGTCACAGGTCATATTTGAACTCAGATCCTCTGATTCCCAACCCAGTGCTCTGTCCGCTGTGCTCCGGACCCTGTCTCTGTCCTCCTCTGACCTCTGACAATGTTTAGTCGTTCTTAGTAACCAGCCGTGGTCCCATTGTGCCTTGCATTGTAGTTGTCTTTCCTGTTGAGCTCCATGGGAGCGGAGATCATTTCTTATGTCACTTGGTATCCCTCAGGGCAGTAAACGCAGCTCCATCCATGCACCTAGTAGGTACTCAGTAAATATTGCTAGGATAACTGAAAGCATAATCCTCCAGAGCCAATTTTCCAGCTGGGTGGTAACCAGAGCCGGAGGCAATAATGAAGATGCATTAGCTTCCCAGAGAAGGAGCCATTAGCTTAGCTATTGTCACTGTACACACGCAGCCAGCAATGGGGGCAAAGTCGAAGGAGATTTTCTTTCCCTAGTCATCAGTGACATCAGTGCCTTAAATGAGCTGTTCCCAGCTTGTTACTCTGACCTACATGTGAGCAAGGAGGGCGGGCCAGGGAGAGCAAACTGGGGAAGGGGGAGGTAGGGGATAAATAGACAATATGGTGGATGGAGGCAGGCAGAGAGGCTTGTCTCAGACACAAGTTGGCTGTGGGACCCTGGCAATGTCACTGAGCTTCTCAAAGACTCTCCAGAATGGGGATCATAATTAATCAGGCAATCAACAGGGACTTACTTAGTGCCTACTATGTGCTTAGGTTACAAAGACTCATAATCCAATGGGAGAGAAAATACGTACGTCCACTCCTATTTATATACATGTAACCTGAAAGAGGTAATAGTAATTCAGTTCAATAAGCATCTATAAAGTGCCTACTATGTGCCAGGCACCGTGCTAAGTTCTGGGGATACAAAAAGAGACACAAGACAATAATAACAACAACAAACCCAGCATTTCTATAATGCCCCCCTTGGGGCAGGCGGGAGGCTGTGCTCGTTACAGTGAGTATCTCATCTGATCCTCACAAGAACCCTGGCATGTAAGTACCATTATTGTGTCCCTTTTACAGTTGAGGAAACTGAGGCAGGCAAAGGCGTCATGTCTGTCTGTATAATGCTGGACTTGGAATTAGGTAGATCTAGGCTGGAACCTTGCCTGACACTGTGTGACCTTGGGTAAGTCACTTATGTTCCTGGAGCCTCAGATTCCTTGTCTAAAACATGGGTATAATACACATAATAATGACACTAAAGGGTTGTTGTGAGGAGTGCTCTCTCTGTCTCTGTCTGTCTCTCTGTGTTTTTGTCTCTCTGTCTCTCTCTCTCTGTCTCTCTCTCTTTCTCGCTCTCACTTTCCTTCTCTGTCTCTGTCTCTCTGTCTCTGTCTCTCTGTCTCTCTCTGTCTCTCTCTCTCTCTGTCTCTGTCTCTCTCTGTCTCTGTTTCTGTCTCTTTCTGTCCCTCTGTCTCTCTCTGTCTCTCTCTCTTTCTCTCTCTCTCTCTCTCTCTGTCTCTGTCTCTCTCTCTTTCTCTCTCTCTCTGTCTCTGTCTCTCTGCCTTTCTCTCTTTCTCTCCTTCTCGCTCTCACTTTCTCTGTCTCTGTCTCTCTCTCTTTCTCTCTCTGTCTCTGTCTCTGTCTCTCTGTCTCTCTCTCTCTCTTTCTCGCTCTCACTTTCTCTCTCTGTCTCTGTCTCTCTCTCTCTCTCTCTCTCTCTCTTTCTCTCTCTTTCTCTTTCTCGCTCTCTCTTTCTCTCTCTCTCTCTTTCCTTCTCTGTCTCTCTCTCTCTCTCCCCCCACGTATATGTATATATGTGTATCTACACACACACACACACACATATATATATATATATATATATATATATATATATATATATATACATAAACATATATCCCTGCAAATACTCACACATACACAATGCCCATACATACATAAAGACACGTATAAAGCAGACATATATACACACATTTGTAATTACTAAATGCTTGTTTGATGGATTGATTGGCAGTGGGGAGGATGGTTTTCGTCCATCTCCAGGATCTGGCCCCTTAATAGACCGGCATTCCTTGGCCCCCAGTTTGTCCATCCCGATAGATCACTCTGTCCCCAGGTGCGTTTCTGGTGCAGGTGTCCTGGGCGCCATTCTGTTATTGTCCAGTCCCCTAATTTTCCTGTCTCTTCCTTCTCACCTGCCTAGAGTTAGGTATGAGGCAGACAGAGTTGGGAGAGGAGGAGGAGGTCACAAAGAACATAAGACAAGGGAAACGAGGGCAGGGGATCATAGACTCACACAATCATAGATTTGGACCTAGAAAAAAAACAGTAAAAGCCAATGAATCCAACTCCCTCATTGTACAGGAGGAGAAACTGAGGCCCAGGGTGGTGAGGTGATTTGTTCAAGTTCCTACGTGTGGCAGGTAGCAGAGTCAGGATTTGAACACAGGTCCTCAGACCCATAAAACTGCATGATGTGATGGGAAGATACAGTGACCGGCAATGGCGTCCTTGAACCTGTGAGAAGCCTAAGCCTAGGCTTCTTTTTTCTCCCTGCCACCACTAGCCATCCATCATTCATTCATTCATCCAAAAGCATTTGCTGAGTACATGCCAGAAAGGTCTTGGTCACCAAATTTACACCTGGTACAAAACTAGGAGGGACAGTTAAAACATTGAATGACAGAGTTGAAATTCAAAATGTCTGGACAGACTGGAGCATTGGGCTGAATCAGACAGATGAAATTTAAACATACATTTAGTCTTAAAGTTGGGTTAAATAAAATTAACTTCGTAAGCATAAGATGAGGAGGTACGGCTCTACAATAGTTTTGTCTGAAAAAGATCTGAAGGTCTTAGCAGTCTACAGCTTAATAGTGGTCAATAGTATTAGATGGCAGCCAAAAATATTAATATGATCTTAGATTGTATTGAGAGGCATTGTAGACAGGAATAAGGAGCTAGTGCTCTGACTGGTCTCTCCTCTGGTGAGACCGCATCTGTAGCATTGTTTGCAGCTCAGGTGACATTTTAGGAAGGCTGTTGATAAGCTGGAAAGTGTCCAGAGAAGGAAGAGAATGAGAAAAGACCTTAAGATGGTGCCACATAAGTGTCTATTTTCTTTTTGTCCTTTTTTAAAAATTAAGATTTTTATTTTTAATTTACAACACTCAGTTCTGCATGTTTTTGAGTTCCAGATTTTCTTCCCCTCCCTTCCCTCCTCCCTCCCCCCTCCATGGCATGGAATCTGATATATCCTCTACATATACTTTGCATTAAACTTATTTACACAATAGTAAAGTTGCAAAGAAGAATGATGACCAATGGGATGAATCGTGAGAAAGAAGAAACAAAACCAAAAAAATAAAAGTGAAAAAAGAGAACCAATAGTTTGCCTCAGTCTGCACTAAGTAAGTGTCTGTTTTCTATTAGTGGGCAACAGAGTTGGTGAAAGGACTGAAGATCATGCCATCAGCTGAAGGAACTGAGGGTGTTTAGCCAGGAGAAGGGAAGACATTACAAATATAAAATGCTGCCACGTGGCAGACAGGCAGACAAGGTTGTCCATGTTCCATTCCATACCAGAGAGCAAACATAACAGTAGCTGTTAGAAACTAGGTGGTGCCATGATGCACAGAGCACTTTTGCCCTCCAGGAAGACTCATCTTCCTGAGTTCAACTCTGGTTCTGATGACATCCAATATGCATTTTATCAACACTATGTCGATAACTGAAACCTTGGGTAATACCCAAGAGGCAGTGATCGACAGTGGAAAGAACACGGGATTTGGACATGGAGGACCTACATTCAAATCTCACTTGTGCTCCTTGGACAACTCACTAATTTTTTTTTTTTGCAGGGGGAAAAGCAGGGCAATTGGGGTTATGTGACTTGCCCAAGGTCACACAGCTAGTAAGTGTGTCAAGTGTCTGAGGCCAGATTTGAACTCAGGACCTCCTGACTCAAGGGCCAGTGCTATACTCACTGCACCACCTAGCTGCCCCAACTCACTAAATTTCTCTGGGGCCATTTTCTCCTCGGACATTGGACTGAATCAGGAGTACTTAAGCTGGGATGCATGAACTTGTGTTGAAAAATATTTTGAACACTGTATTTTTTCAAGTCAATAAACATTTTATTAAGCATTTACTATGTGCCAGGCACTCTGCTAAGCTCTGGGGATTCAAAGAAAGACAAAAGACAGTCCCCGCTCTTGAAGGAATCACAGTCTAAGGGAGGAGACAACATGCTGACAAGCATGTCCAAACAAGATGTAGCCAGTGTTAGCTTTCATAATCATGATGATGGTGATGACAGCCAGTCTTTGTATAATGCTTACCATGTGCCAGGTACTGTGCTAAGGGCCTCATCTAATCCTCAGAACAGCCCTGATAGGAAGGCGTTATTATTACCTCTATTTTACAGATGGGGAAACTGAGGAAAAAAGTGGTTAAGTGACTTTCCCAGGGACATACAGCTAGGATGTGTACAAGGTTGGATTTGAACTCAGATCTTCCTGGCTCTAGGCCCAGCACTCTAGCCACTGAGCCACCTAATTGCCTCAGATTTCCCTAGAGCAGGGGTTTTTAACATTTTAAGGAGTCTTGTACCTTTTCGGTGGATTACTGGAACCTATGAACCCCTTCTTAAAATAACATTTTTGAACATAAACAAAGGAAACTAATTATACTGAAAGACATCAATTTTTTTTAAGTTTAGAAACATGGAAAAAGCCTCTTGTATCTCAGTTCAAATCAAGCCCCATTGGAATTGAATGAATTTAAGCTTCTGAATCAAGTTTCAGATACTTCCTAGTTGTGTGACTCTGGGTAAGTCATTTAATCTCTGTTTGCCTCAGTATCTTCATCTGTAAAATGGTATAATTATAGCCCCTACCTTGTAGGGTTGTTGTGAGGATCAAATGAGATAGCGTTTATAGAGCTTAGCCCAGTGCTGTTGTTCAGTTGTTTCAGTGGTATCCGACTCTTTGCAAAGATTTTGGAGTGGTTTGCCGTTTCCTTCACCACAGCATGTAGAAGGTGCTTAATAAATGCTTAGTCCCTTTCTCCCTAATATAATTGATTTCATCTGTAATCCCATGCATCTCACTTGATGCTTTTAAAAACATGATTCCAAGAAGGGGGCCCATAGGCTTCATGAGACTGATCGATAAAAGGGCCAGGACACAGAGAAGGGTCAGAATCTTTGGGATGACCTCAGAGGCTTCTCCAGCTCTATATTCTTGATCCTATGAACCTTTCAGAACTTGAGAGCCAATGCAAAGTCACCTTTATGCCCACATCAAGCATCACAACAGGTCTTCAGTGTGGCAGAGGGGGAGGAGTCTCTCACTTATAACATTTTTGAGCATCTGTTTCCCAGGAGGTTCAGCAAGAAGAACAGTGGTCACACATCTAGCAAAGATTAGAACCCAGGTCTTCTGCCTTCCTTTGTGAAGTGAAGTTCTCTTCCAGCTCTGTGTCAGGGATCCTGCCAATACTATTATCTTGCAAAGTGCTTGCACCATATTGCCTTATATGCAGTATGAATGAATGAGTGAGCATGTATTAAGCCCTTACTATGTGCAGTATGGACAGCTAGGTGGTGCCATAGTAGATAGGGCTCCAGACCTGGAGTCAGGAAAACTCATCCTTCTGAGCTCAAATTCAGCCTCAGACAACTAGTGACTGTGTGATCCTGGGCAAGTCACTTCACCCTGTTTGACTCAGTTTCCTCATCTGTAAGATGAGCTGGAGAAGGAAATGGCAAACCACTTGAGTATCTTTGCCAAGAAAAATCTCAAAATGGGGTTACAAAGAGTCAGACACCACTGAAAAATGACTAAACAACAAACAATATGTGCCAGACAGTGTTAAACCCCGGAGGCACAAATACAAAAGTAAAACAGTCCTTTTTTCCAGGATTTTTATGTAATAGTGGGATACCACCCATATGCGGGAGTGGATGTCAGGAAGGGACGTTGTTGTTTGGAAAGCCATGAGGCTGATGGGTGGAACAACAGGATGGTTGGTCAACAGGAGGCTTTTTACCTGTTAAATTGCCTAAAATAAAACCTACGCATCATGGCATCTAATGTTGTAAACAAACCAAAGAGCCCAATCTTCACGAGTATAATACTGATGGAATGAAGAGTGTTGCTGCCAGATAATGGAAATGCCTTGAAGGCACTTGGGAGCATGTGTAGACATTCTGTGCTTTATTCTAGTCTAGTAATCAATGTGGTGAATGGCAATTATTTTGATTGGCTACAATTGTGGGATTGGAACTTGGGGTGCCTTCAAAAGGCCTCAATTGGCCTTAACTGGTCTTGACCTCTCCCACTGTTAGTAGGAACTCTTCTCCTTCCTTGATAGCATCTTGTGAGAGTCAGTGCTATGAAGGGAGAAGGTTTTCTCCCTCTGAGGCTGCTATGTGGACATGTGAATTTGCCTGAATCAACATTTGTGCTTTGGTTTTGATGAAAGAAGTTGAAGGGTATGATTTTGTGAGTTTTGAAAAATTAGGAGATGGACTCGCCCAAGGTCCCAGAGTCCAGAAATCTGAGAGTTGAATCCATGCCAAGATTCATAGCCATCCATGCCAGCATCCATGCCTCAAGGAGGGAGGAACAACCTTCTAGAGCGAGCCCAGAGGTAGCTGAGATGAGGTCTCCTATTCATCTTACATTGATATATGAATCTGGTGGAATGAATGCTACTGAGAAGTCTGAGGCCACTTGCCACAGAGCCTGAGGTGGTATTCAGGAGAATGTATCCCCTAGGTGTTGTGGGGAAGTGTTTATAATTTTGTTTTATTCATTATTGCTTTATTTTTGAAGAAAATAATATCTCTTCCTAAAAGCTGGTTAAATGGAATGAGAATGTTAGTCGCTGATGCCAAACCATTGGGGGAACACATCTCAAATGAGTAGAGAAGAAATCCCTGCTCCTCTAGATGTAGCCCTAGCGGTAGTCAGCCATGTTCTAGGAAAGGAGACCAGACAATATTGGCTGCAAAGCCTTTCACAATCTATCTCCAGATAACCTTTCTAGGCTTTTGCCCATGGTTCCCCTTCATTTCCTCTGCATTGTAAACAACAAACAAACAGACTGGCCAAGTTGGTTTTCTGTCAACCTTAGCATTCAATCTTCCAACTCCATGCCTTTTCGAGGCTGCTTCTCATGTCTAGAAGGCAACCCCTCTTCTTACATGGCTCCATTTGTAAGCCACTTCCTCCAGGAAGCCCTTCCTGGTCTCCCGCTCTTGTCTCCCTCCTCCCCAAATTCTCATGTATATACCTCTCTGATCCAGAGGCTAAGTGGAGGGGGTGAAGGAGACCTGGGATCACATCTCATCTCTGAAACCTACTGCTCGTGTGACCTTGGGAAAGTCACTTAAGAGGTTACTCTTGAGCAGTTCAGATAATTCATTTAGACAATTAGTTGCAGTGAAGACATTGGTCTGCATAGGTAGAAAGAATTCTTTCTCTCTACTAATGAAATCTGAGGTTCAACCCAAGATTATTTGATCACATATTGTATCCCCTAAGAAACAGAATGTAAGTTTCTTGGGGGATTCATTATTAGTTAATATTAATAATTATCAATATTTTAATATTAATTAACATTAAAAAGTATCATGCCTACGAATGATTCTTAATGTTTTATTATAAATTGGTATTAATAATTCTTACTATTTTCTTAATTAACACTAAGAATTATTGTGTTTATTAATAATTCTTAATGTTTTATTATAAATTGATAATAATTCTTACTATTTTATTGATTAAGATTAAGAATTATTGTGTTTATTAATAATTCTTAATGTTTTGTTACAATCAATGGTAGCTAGTGGCTTAATGGATAGAGTGCTGAGCCTGGAGTTGGAAAGACCACAAGTTCAAATCCAGCCTCAGACACTTACTAGCTGTATGACCCTGTAACGAGCTGGAGAAGGAAGTTGCAAAAATCCCAAGTGGGGTCTTGAAGAGTCAGACATGACTGGATCAACTGAACCACAACAATAAAAAAGAGCCAATTATATGCCACCATTAATTGCTTTAACTAGTAGTAATAAGAATATCCTAGAACTGTAGGTACGTAGGGATAGAGCTAGAGGCTATCCTGTAATTTCATTGTAATAGGTAAGTCCATGGAGGAAATTTCCTCTTTCAATGCATGTCAGAACCTTGTCTATAGCATATAGTTTTGTGAGGTTTTTCTTGACTTTTAGAAAATAAATTTATTAGGGCATTTAATAGAGAAGGAAATCTGGGAGAAGTATATAGTCTTAAAAATGGAAAGAGAGAAGGAACAAGAATTTATTAAGCACCTACTATGTGCCAGGCACTTTGCAAAGTGCTTTACAAATATCTAATTAGATTTGCCTAGAATACGGAAGTTACATGACTTGTCTAGGGACACATAGCCACTATATATCAGAGGCTGGTCTTGAAGTAAGGTCTTCCTGGCTCAGAGGCCAGCTCCTTGTCCACTGCAAAGGACTGCCTCTCATGTGTACTCAGTAGTCTTTTAATTAATGCTTGTGAGGTTGGCTGCAGTGCAACTGGTCTCGGAGAATACTCCAGCTTGTCTATTTTTAAAAACTGAGCACCAGAGGGGAAACTGGCCAAGGTCACAGAGGAGAGAAGGGTTTCAAGCTTGTTGATGCAAATTTGCTTCCAAACACAGCTGGGGAGGGTCAGTCAGGGAGAGCAGAGACACAATGTTCCCAGGCCTTTGTGAATGCATAGAGCTAATTCTGCCCATGCTTGGCCTGGGCGCTGGCCCAGCTCTGTGATATATGATAGATACATAAGTAAGCTAAGACAGGCCGTCACAGTTGATCAATGGGAACAGATCAGTGGGGTAAGAATTAAGATCCCCGATCGATGGACCAGGGAATAATTAATCATGCCTCCATTTGGCTGGCCTACTGTCAGTCTGGTGGTGGTCTCACATTAGAAATAATTACACATAGTCCAGACCAAAGCCAGAATCTGGACCATTCGGTGGGGGATAAATGACATCATGATGCTCCAGCAGAGAGCTCGTTACCAACCATAAATCTTGCCAGCAGATGTTGGGACGTGGAGCGTCTGACAAAGAGAAGGCCGGATATGAGTCCAAGGTGTCATTAGCAATATCAAAAGTTGTGTGTGTGTGTGTGTGTGTGTGTGTGTGTGTGATCTTAGTAAAAAAAAAACAAAGAAATCACAAAAGAATGGAGAGGAGATTCTGCAGCTTCTGAGATGGTTAATTTTCTCATGGGAGCCAAAGGCAATCTATGGCTCATTATGTCTAAATGAGTCGAATTATAGCTAGGTTCCTGGGCTCACAATTGTCTCCCCAATCGTTAAGTAGCCAGCCCTTGCAATTTCGCCCCCCGCAGGCAGAGCTGGGATGCCACCTCCATTTTACTGAACAGGAACCCGAAGTGTGAAGATAATACATATCTGGAATTTGGGTCTAATCCCACAATTTATGTGTTTTAGAATCCTAAGTTTTCAGAGTTGGAAGGAATCTCATAGGCCATTAGGTCCAACCATGATATGAAAAAGAATTCTTTCCACAACATATCTGCCTTAGAATCATAACTAAGAATTCTGCAGTCTTGGTCAAGGGTTGGAGGAGGTGGGGGAACCTTTATCCCCATTACCTAGCATAGAGCTTGGCACACAGTAGGCACTTAATAAATGCTTATAGATTAACTGGAGTCCCAGGCCTGGAATCAGGAAGACTCATTTTCCTGAGTTCAAATCTGACCTCAGACACTTATTTACTAGCTGTGTGACCCTGGATAAGTCACTTAACTGTGTTTGCCTCAGTTTCCTCATCTGTCAAATGAGGGGGTTGCACTTCATGGTCTCCAAAGTCTTTTCTAGCTTTCCCTTTCTAGGACCACATGATCCTTCTAAGCTGGAGACTATGGGGGACACTCATGCTTCAAGATGGTCATGATGGAAGAAGGAAAGGCCCTTCCCAGGGAGTCTAGCCTTTGTGTCTCCAAACACAGCCAAACCCTTTCAACCTTCCAGCCCCTGTCCTTTGTCCTTCTCTCCTACCCCACCCAAAGTCGGAGGCAGGGAGGAGAAAAGGTCTGGCAGTCATCACCTTCTTTGCCCTGGGATTCCCAGAGAACACGTGTCAGGTGTGTGTGTGTGTGTGTGTGTGTGTGTGTGTGTGTGTGTGTGTGTATGGAGGGGCGGGGAGTAGGCCATCTACCCCAGGAGAAGCGTTGGCAGTAGTGGGTCATGGCCCACTTGGACTAGGGAGTGGGGAAAGTTGATGTATTTGGGGGAGGGGGAGGCAGGAGTGCTGGAGGGGTACAAGAGAAATAGTAGCTGGGAAGATGAGTCCCATGATTGTGTTCAAAGCTCCTTCACTGAGCACCTTTTCCGTATAGTCTAGACTCCTCGGATTTTCCATGGGGTTGCTATGGTAACCCTCCTTTCCATCCCCCACCCCACCCCAATGTGGTATCTTAAATCGATTGATGATCCTGAATCTTTAAAAGCGATTCTGGGGCTCTACCATCAAATAGGTCAGCTAGATAGCACAGCGAATAGTGTGCCTGGCTTTGAGTCCAGAAGATTCACTGATCTGAGTTCAAATCTGACCTCAGACACTTCCTAGCTGTGTAACTGAAGGTAATTCACTTTGCCCTGTTTGCCTCAGTTTCCTCACCTGTAAAATGAGCTGGAGAAGGAAATGACAAACCACTCTACTATTTTTGCCAAGAAAACTCCAAATGGAGTCACAAAGAGTCAAGCCAGACTGAAACAGAGTTACAAAAGCATGCGGTAAAATCTCAGTTCTGCCCCTTCCCACTTGTGTGATCTTGGGCAACTCATTTCTCTTTGGGCCTCAGCTTCTCCATGTGTAAAAAGAAGGGGTCCAATGATTTCACTTCTATTGTATTTCTGCCAGGTACAAGTCCATGTTCATGAGTTCATGAGTCTTCAAAACCCTGAGCCTTGCTTAGTAAGACCTTAGGAAAGCAGGACTTTATAAATAGGATGGCTTTTATGCTTCAGATGGCTCCCCTCCTGGGCCAGGCCATGCATAAAAGGTTTGGCTAAAAAGGCCAGTTGGGCTGCAGACTTTGGAATAGACTCTTTAGGGAAATTGTTGGGAATGGGGATGTGAATCACCCTTGTAGAATTTAAGTTGGCTTGAGCTTTGTCTTCAAGCAGTTTTCCACAGAGACTTGTGTGTATCTAGGACTGTCTTTTGAAATTGCCTGCTAGAATAGTGGAGGGAAGAAAATAGTCTTAAGATACTCTGGGCAGAAAAAGTTAGGGCCCAGCAGCAGGAAGTACTGAGTACATTAGAAAAGGGTTTGGGGAAACAGAAAAATCCATCTTTTGCTGGCCTGGACATTTTGATTTTCCAATGTCAGTAGCTAAATTGTCTGTAGCTCCAGGCTTGGGTGCCCTTCCAAAGTTTGGCACCTGGGACAAAGTCATGTTTGCTTCATCATAATTCTAACTTTTACAGATAGATAGGAAGATAGATAGATAGATAGATAGATAGATAGATAGATAGATAGGTAGATAGATAGATGGATAGATAGACAGATAGGATAGACAGATAGACAGACAGACAAACTGACAGACAGACAGATAAACAGACAGATAGACAGATAGATAGATAGATAGATGGATGGATGGATAGAAGGATGGATAGATAGATGGATGGATGAATGGATGGGTATATGGATGGATGGATGGATGGATGGATGGATGGATGCATGGATGTCCTTTCCTTGAAGGTTTATACTGAGTGGGTGAACCTACTAATTTGCAAAGCAGACCATTCCATATTTGAGGAGCTTTATTCACTGAGAATATATACTTTACATGGAGCCTATATCTACCTCCATGCAACTTCTATCTGGGGCCAAATAGTACCAGTCTGATCCTTCTTTTATATGACAGGTCATCAGATGTTTGAAGATGTAGCATATTCTTTACCTCTTCTTTTCTCCATGTTAAACATTCCCATTTCCTTCCATCAGTCCTTGTATGGATTATATGGTTATCAGTCTTCTTATCATCCTCATCATCCTCTTCTGAACCCCTAATTCGTTACTGGTCAGGGATTTCAGCAGGGCAGGTACTCCCCTCTATGATGTATTCTAGTTAAAAGTTAACTTGGTTGAAAAAAATCTACCATTCTGTGGCTAGCATGGCGATGAGCCCTTCTGACCTTAGCTAGTCAGGTCCTTAGATTCCAGACATAATCCACCAGTAGTCCAAAACCTGAAGACTTTATGACTTGAAATGACCAGCAAGAGCCATTGTCTTCCTTGGAGAACTAAAGGTCAACTCTATGCCTTAATAAGGCAAAAAATTAACAATAATTGGTTGATTCATTCATTCATGTATGCATGCACGTATGCAATTGATCAGCAAGCATTAAACACCTACTATATACAAGGCCATATTCTAGGCACTTGAGATACAGTCACTGCCTCTAGGGGTCGTAGGTTCTACTGAGGGATAAGACTTATTTTAAGATAAGTGAAAGCAGGATACACACAAAAATAAATACAGTGATTTAGGAGTGGGAGGCCCTTTGGAGGAGGTGGCCCTTAAGCTGAGCCTTAGAGGGAACCACCCTTGGCTCCAAGAGGTGAGGAGGGGGAGCCTTACAGGTTTGGGAGACAGTCTAGCAAAGGGATGAAGTCAGGAAAAGGAACACCCTGCATTGGGAAAAGAAAACAGATTAATTAGGCCATGGCCAGGGAGAGTAAGGGGCAAAGAGCCTGTAAAGAAGGGCTGGAGTCAGATTGTGCAAAACATTTCTTTGTATCTTATTCTAGAGGCAATAGGGAGCCCCTGAATCTTCTTGAGCAGCAGAGTTCTATGGCAGATTTGGGATTTTTGGCAGCTATGTGGAAGATTCATTAGAGAGGGGAGAAACTGAAAGCAGGAAGACCAGTCTAGATGCCACTGAAGTTGCTCAAGCAATGAGGGTCTGAGCAAGGGTGGTCACCTTGTGAGTAGAAAGAAGGGGGCAGCTGTTAGTGATGCTGAGGAGGAAGATGCTGGGGAAGTGAGTAAGAGAAAAGAGTAAAAAATGATTTCTAGAATGAGACCCTGGCAGACTGGAAAGATGGTGGTGCCCAGGGAGAATTTTTTTTTAACCTTCGTAACTGATATTTACATTGAGAGGCAGTGTGATAGATTAGATAAAATCGCATCCTGACTGAGTCATGGTGACCTGAACTTAGAATCTTGCTGCAGATACTCAGAAGCTGTAGGACTCCAAGCAAGATTCTTTCTCAGGGCTTTAGGCAAGTTTCTAAGACTGTCCACTCAGGTACAGATGGGTTGTGATCTGCATAAGAGAATAAACTTCTCACATGTTATCAATCTCGATGGATATTTTTGCACAGTATTTTATGGTTATGAAGCCTATAAAGCGTGAAACCCAACCACCATGGGAAGCAGGGATCACTTCCAATTTAAAGATGAAGCTGAGACCTAGAAAGGTCAAATGATTCATTTAAGATCACACAGATCATGACTGGCAAAGTCAGAACTTCATCTCAAATCTTCTGATTGAATGTTCTTTCCAAATAATAATATTTATCTAGCACTTTAAGGTATGTTAAATGCTTTACGAATATCTCATTTGATAGTCACAACAACCCTAGGGGGAGACACTATAATTATCTTTGTTTTACAGATGGGGAAACTGAGGCAGGCCTCAGTGAAGTGACTTACCTAAGGTCACACAACTAGTAAGTGTCTGAGGCTGGATTTGAACTCAGGTTTTCCATGTTTAGATTTTTATCTGCTGTACCGCCTAGCTTTCTCTAGGCACATCACCATGCTGCCTTCACTTGCCCTTGATCAAATAGAGTGTTTTTTCCTTTCAGGACCTGGCAGTGTGGTTTAATGGAAAGAACACCGATTTTAGAGTCAGAGGATCTGGGTTCAAAACTTCGCTCTTCCATTTGCTGGCTGTGTGACCTTAGGTAAGTCACTTAACCAGTGTGAACCTCATTTTCTGACCCGTAATAATAATAATAATAGCTAACATCTCTATAGCTCTTTAAGCACATTGCATTAAGTTATTTCATTTGGTCCTCACCACACCCTGCTGAGGTAGGTGATGCTTTCGTTCCTAGTATCTATGGCAGGATTTCCAAGTCAAGTGTTCTCTTCAGCATGGCACCAAGATCCAGGGTCATACATTGGAACTTCACATAGACCATTTTTCTTGTAAACGAAGTAGGATTTGAACTCAGGTCCTCTCATTCCAAGTCCAGTATTTTTCTCTCCTATTTTCTTTAAAGCTTACTTCCTTCTTTCAGAAACCTCCTAGAAATGTGTTCCTGTCTTTGATGTGCATCTTCCTTGTAGGTCTCCTCCAATTCCCTATTGTTTCTATCCATATATTTTTTGTTGTTCAGTCATTTCAGTTGTGTCCAACATTTGGGGTCTTCTTGGAAAAGATATTGGATTGGTTTGCCATTTCCTTCTCCAGTTCATTTGACAGATTAGGAAGCTGAGGCAAGCAAGGTTAAATGACTTCTCCAGGGACACATAGTAAGTATCAAAGGCTGGATTTGAATTCAGGTCTTCCAGACTCCAGACCCTGACTCATCCCTATCTATTCTGCCACCTAACTGCCCTTCTTAATATCTTAATTGAACCCTCTCTCTGTAGTTTGGGTCATGAATCCACATTTCTTTCCTGAACTCTCTTCAAACAATAGAATCATGGATTTAGAGATGGAAGTAGAGATTATCTACTCCCATGCCCTTCTTTTACAGCTGAGGAAGCTGAGGCTTAAGCAAGGCCACACAGGCAGTATGTGTCCATAAATTCATGGACCTAGAACTGGTCGGAACCTCAGAGGTCACCTAGTCCAACTCCATCATTTTACAGTGGAGGAAACAGGGAAGTGCTTTACCCGACACTGGTAGCCAATATTAAAACCGGTTCTGCCTCCAAGCCCAAAATGGGTTGTTTTCAATGTCCTTGTGATGCCTCTCAGCACTAAACGGTGGATAGAATTGATTGCAAGGATGGTTAACTCTGTTTTTGTTTTGGTTTGTTTTTCTTCCCTTTTGACTGTCAAAACAGTTGGGTTCTGAACAAATGGTTGGATCAGCTCCAGGTTGATTTCATTGGGTCATTAGGACATCCCACATAATCAGACCCACTGTAGGCTGTCTGGTCAATTTTGTTGTCTTAACAACCAACTCCGTTCAGCTAGTTGAACAGCAATTCAATCTGTAACCGGTTGAATCCACATCCCATGTAGACGTAACCTCTCTTTTCTCTCTCTCTCTCTCTCCCTCATTAACTTCACATCTATTTTCAGATCTCAGCGAAAATCACAGCTGTTCCTCCTCCTTGTCATGCCAAGCTGGGTGTCTAGCCATTCCCAGCTATTGTGTTTTTTTTCATTCTTGACTTTTATTTAACTCCAAGGAGTGCTTTCCAAATCTTCAGTCCTAATAGCTAAGATGAAGCTGGAATGGGAAATGAAGTTGGCTGTATTGAATGTCCCTTTCTGGGGGTCCTTTGCATTGTCGTCAGCCCCAGACAATCCACTTTGTGCTTAGGGAAATTGGGGCAATCTAACCTGTACGTGCAAGGCAAGCTGTTGAGTAGGATACTGCCTGGATGTTTCTGAAGGGGATGGCTGTCTGATGCTTCCTATTCTGAAGATCAGGACAAAGGGGTTCAATGGGAGGAGATGTGGGTGTGGAGTCAGAGAAACTGGGTTCAAACCCTAACAATAGGGAGTCACTTGAGTTTATTGAGTAGGGGATGATCTATGTGATTTAATCTCTCTGGATCTCAATTTCTTCATCTGTAAAAGTTGTACTTCATGGCATTTAATTTTATTTTATTTTTTCCCCAACTTTTAATTGTTCTTTAGTTGTTTCAGTCACGTCTGATGCTTTGTGACCCCATTTGGGGATTTCTTGGCAAAGATACTGGAGTGGTTTGCCATTTCCTTCTCCAGTTCATTTTATAGATAAGGAAACTAAGGCAAAGAGGGTTAAGTGACTCGTCCAGGGTCACACAGCTTGTTAGTGTCTGAGGCCAGGTTTGAATTAAGGAAGATGAGTCTTCCTGACTCCAGGCCTGGCACTCTATCCACTTCACCACCTAACTGCCTATTTTTTCTCAATTGCATGTAAACACAATTTTTCTACATTCTCCTTTTAATTTTAAGTTTCAAATTCTCTCCTTCCCTTCTCCATCCCTCCCTGAGAAAACAAGCAATTTGATATAGATTAGACATGTGCAGTCACGTCAAACATTTCCATGTTAGCTGTGTTGTAAAAGAAAACGCGGACCAAAAACCCCAAGAACAATAAAGTTTAAAAAACATGCCTCAATCTGCATTCAGACTCCATCAGTTCTCTCTCTGAAGCTGGATAACATTTTTCATCATGAGTATTTTGGAGTTGTCTTAATTATTGTATTGCTGAGAATAGCTAAGTCATTCACAGTTGATCATGATACAATGTTGCTTTTACTACATATAATGTTATCCCAGTTCTGCACACTTCACTTTGCCTCAGTAAGTCTTTCCATTTTAGGTTTTTCTAAACTCGAAAATCTATGAACCTCTACCTAGATGTCTTGTTTGAGCACCCTTCCAGATCTAAGACAATGACCCCATAGGAACTCTGGTTTAGCATTTAATGGCCCAGATGGCAGTACAATGGAAAAACCCTTGCTCTGGTGTCAGAGGACCTGGGTTTAAATCCCATCTCACCTCCCTAATTTTTGTACGACCAAGTAGCTAAACTACTCTGGCCTTCAGTCTCCTCATCTATAAAATGAAGGGGTTGGACAAAATGGTAATTGAGGTTCATTCTTGTTCTAATTGTGTGTTCCTCTGAAAGACCTGGGTTCAATCCTATTTTTTTATGTTTTGGACAAACCATTTTATCTTTGAGATCCTCATCTGTAAAATAAAAAGGTTATAGAAAATCATCTCTATAGTTTGTTTCTTCTACTTTAAAACCTATGTTTTTGGGGGATAAATAAAAAAAAACACACCTGATTTGGAGTGAGAAGGTTCATACTCAATGTTTTTCACTAATAATTTGTGTGACCTTGAGAAAATCACTTACTTTCTCTGTGTCTATGTTTCCTTTTCTGTAAAATGAGAGTATTGGATTCAACAACCTCTGAGGTCCTTTCCAGTTCTAAACCTATGATCCTTAAATCACTTTACTTATCTAGGACTCAGTTTCCCCATCTGCAACATGTAGTGTGGACCAGATGACCTCTGAGGTCCCTTTCAGCCCTAAATCTGTTATCTTGTGAGACTTTCAACTTAATCAACTTTTTCATGGCCCTTAGCACAACCTTGGGGGGCTGCTAGGCAGGTAATTTCTAAAAATAGCAATGGGGAAAAGAAAGGCTAAAGTATTTCTGATTGAAAGTGGACTTCATAAAAATACCTTTTATGGAAATCATTTGGTGTAAATTTGGCCAACTAGAACCTGAGAACAGGCTCTCTCTCTCTCTCTCTCTCTCTCTCTCTCTCTCTCTCTCTCTCTCTCTATCTCTTTCTCTGTAAATAGTATTTTATTTCTTCCAATTACATGTAAAGATAGTTTTCAACATTCATTTTTACAAGATTTTGAGTTCCAAATTTTTCTTTCTCCCTTCCCAAGATGGAAAGCAATCTGATATAGGTTATACATGTGCAATCACATTAAACATATTTCCACATTAGTCATTTCGTAAAAGTGGAACGGACTCTTTTAATCCTGGTTTTTGGATCCCAGATTTGGAGATCGAGGCTGACCTGGGAGCTCATCTGGTCTAGCCTCTTTATTTTATAAATGAAGACAACAAGACACACACACACACACACACACACACACGTAGCCAGTATCAGAGATGGAATGTGACCCCTCCCCCATTGGTTCCAGGAGAAAAAAAGAATGAAGTCAAATGCCTATTTTAAATATTCACATCTCTTCTGAGGAGAGAAAAAAAATAAAAGCTCCTATAAAGACCATTCCCCCATTACCACATTTAGACGACTAGATGTTGGGAGGAGCTTTTTAGGTCTCTGTGTGCCTGTTCTGTCTGTGAAAAGAGCTTTGAAAGGAATTTCTGGAGTTGTGCTTGGCTTTCAAATGCTAATGGAAACTATAAGACAAAATATTGGAGCTTAAATGTTTACAATAAAATGGGAAAACGGTAATTGATTTTTTCCAATGTGGCCTCCTAGTCTCTTTAAAAAAGCAACTTTGGGAGAAAAATTGCCATCGGCAGAGACAGCCTTTCAGAGAGGCTGTAGCCCAAATAAGCGAGTGCCGAGCCAGCAGCATATCAGTGTCACATTGACTCGGTTCTCCACAAGGCATACTTACCCTGGGCAGCATGTGGAGGGAGCTTTTTTTTTTTAAACATAGAACCATAGAGAGAAATTTTTGCCCAGGGGGCAGGCAGCCCAAATGACTCTAAGGGCAAGAGATAATAAACATGCTCTCACTTGAAGGTATGGGGAAAACAATAAGCCCAGCATAGCTGTTTGAGGCTGCTACTGGAAAGGCCTGGATGGGGATGGAAGTGGGGGGTGGCGGAATGGATAAGAAAACATAATGTGTAGTTTTCTAGCTTAACTATTTATTTTACTAGATATAATAGCTAACATTTATATAGTGTCTTTTTTTGGAGGGGGGAAGGCAGGGCGATTTGGGTTAAGTGACTTGCCCAAGGTCACACAGCTAATGAACATGTCTAGTGTCTGAGGCCAGATATAAACTCAGGATCTCCTGAATCCAGGGCTGGTGCTCTACTCACTTCACCACCTAGCTGCCCCTATATAGTGTCTTAAGGTTAAAAAGTATATTATACATGTTAACTTCATTAGATCCCACACAAACCTATGAGGTAGGGGTTATTATTAATCCGATTTTAATGAGGGTCAGGGACACTAAGTGACTCATCCAGGATCACACAGCTAAGGAAGGATTTGAATGCAGGTCTCCCTGACTCCAAGTATAACAATGGAACCAGTATATCACCAAGCTGCCTATAAGGTCAGCACCCTCTGAATTCAAGGCCCTGTCGCAAAACCCCAGTCATTTTCACCTAGTTATATTTCTGCGTTTTCATGATTTCTGAATAGCCTGAGAAGAACTCAAGTTTCTCCCCTTTGGGCACAAGATGCTGGATTAACAGTCAGCAAAGCCTGGGTTTAAATCTCGTCTCTGATGCTAAGCATCTTCTTTAGCAAATCAAGCCCTCTCCCTGTGTTAAAAATTATGGGGACTTAGTATCCCATTGTTCCAAGCCCTGCTTATCCACCAGTGTTGGAGGAGGCTCTGGTGGGGAAGGAGATACCAAATTTGCCTGCTTTTCGTCACGTACCCCTGCCTACAAATCGTCACATTCTTGCTACCTTGGGGTGGAATTGAAATGCCCATCCTCTTCTGCTCTCTGAATTATCTTCAAGTTACCTATAAAAGCTGGCCCCCACCTTGAAGCCATTGCTAATCTTGAGTGATCAGCTTGTCAACTTGTCGTTCCCTTGACATACTTAAAATAAAATCCTTTAAAAACTTTTTATCCTGAGTTTTGCCTCATTAATCAGGGTAAAAGCTCAAATGAAGAATTTTCCTTTCAACATCTGGGTCTTTGCTTCCTCGCCTGTAAAATGAAGGATTTGGACCACATGGTCCCTTCTAACTTTACCTCAGATTCTATGATGCTCTTCATGCCTCAGTTTCTTCCATTGTAAAATAAGGATGGACTAGATGGCCTCTGAGGTCCCCTTTAGCTCAAATTTAGAATCTTATATTCTATTAAAACAGGAATGCTATGCAAGAAATGGAACCATTGGGTATCATTTGAGATACTCCATTTTAGAGAAGATATTGGCCAACTAGGGAGCTTGTTGAGAAGGGCATCCAGAACAACGTGGGGAATGGAGATCAAGCTGTGTAGTAATGAATTCAAGGAACTGCAGATACTTAGCTTGGACCTGAGTAATACATGATTGGAATGTTCAAGTATACAAGATTGTAGGAGCATGGGACTATAGCTGTAGAGATGGAAGGGACCTCAGAGGCCACTTACTCTAATCCCTTCCCTTTACAGATGACGAAATTGGGGTCTATAGAGGTTGAATGATTTGTTGAAGGCTATACAGAAGCAGGATTTGAACACAGGTCTTTGGGCTCCTGAGTCTTTGCTCTCTCCATGGTATCACACTGATATGATGAGCTGATATATGAACTATAGAGGTGGACTGGTTCTGTTCATCCCCAGAAGGTAGAATTGGGAGCAATGTGTAGAAAGTTGATGTCAAAGAAAAAAAAAACAGTAACAGAATTTTCCTAACAATTAAAGATATTCTAAAGTGAAATGGGGCAGGTAGGTGGTACAGTGGTTAGAGCACCAGACCTGGAATCAGGAAGACTCATCTGTGTGAGTTCAAATCTGGCCTCAGACACTTACTAGCTATGTGGCCCTGGGCAAGTCACTTAACCTTGTTTGCCTCAGTTTCCTCATCTATAAAATGAGCTGGAAAAGGAAATGGCAAACCACTCCAGTATCTCTACCAAGAAAACCCCAAATGGGATCACAAGTAGTCAGACACAACTGAAAAACAAAGTGAAATGGGTTATCTTTGGAGAGCCTTTGGTTGTGGTCTTCAAACAAAGGCTGCATGACCACTTATTGAGTATGTTGTAGAAGGGATTCTTGTTTATGAACAGGTCACACTAGGTGACTAATGAGATTTTTTTCAACTTAAAGATTTTATGATTCTTCCCTTCTGTGAAAAAAATAAGTTTTTCCAAATCCTAACTGTGCTTCAATATCATGTTCAAATTTTACTTCTTCCAAGAAGCCTACCTTCACTAGATTTTCTCACGTCCTTCACTGTCCATGGTCCTTGCCATCTCTATCAGTCATTAGGCGCTTAACCCCATTCAATCAGATCACTTTCTGATTGTTCAGGGGCATGATCTTCTGCCTTAACTAGAATATAAACTTCTGGAGAACAGGGACTGTCTTAGATTTCTTGATATTCTCTGTAGCACCTAGCACCAGGCTAGGCACACAAAAGAAATGGACTCACTAAATATTTGATGAATTGAATGTTCACATTTATCCCTGGGCATGTCCAATATCGATCGCACAGTCTTCCTACCATGACCCACCAGCAACTGGTGTTTGGGCTGACAACTTGCTCTTTTAATGAATGATCAATGTGTCTGGGTTTAGTTCTGGCAGGAAACATTCAGTTATTAGCTGAAGAGGAACTCAGAAGGCAAACCTCAAACCATCGGAAAGGCCTTCTATTCAATATTCTAGTGCCCCTCCCAGCCTATATTCAGTCACAGAAACTTAAGGATGTCCTGTTCCCTTTATTACTAAGACTATAGGAAGGAATGGATGCTTTTGCTTGTATCATTGGAACCTCAGAATGTTAGCACTGGGGTGACCTTTAGAAAAGAATGTCAGAGCTAAAAGGGACCTTAGAACATCGAATGTCAGAGCTGGGAGGGACCTTAGAACATCGAATGTCAGAGCTTGGAGGGGCCTTAGAACAGGGGATGTCAGAGCTGGAAGGGTCCTTAGAACAGGGGATGTCAGGGCTGGGAGGGACCTTAGAACAGGCAGAGCTGGGAGCGACCTTAGAACAGGCAGAGCTGGGAGGGACCTTAGAACAGGGGATGTCAGGGATGGGAAGGTCCTTAGAACAGGGGATGTCAGGGATGGGAGAGGCCTTAATACATAGAACTTGGAATTTCATTTAGAAAGTACCTTGGAACTAAGGACCTTAGATTGAGTCCCCAGTGAAGTAATCAGATATATAAGCATTTCACCATGAGAGTCATGTTTAAATCTAATTCATGAACCAGCCAGGAAGGACATCACCCTCATGATATCATTGGTCCTCTTTGAAAACAAGGGATGAACAATAACAACACAGGGGATACAAATGAGAGCCTCAGAAGACTGACACCTGCTCATCTGGCTTGCAGGCAGCATGAAGAGTTTGGAGTGATTTGTGAGATAACGTGCCTCTGTTCTCAAAGGCCTGGCTGGTTTCCCACCTAGAAGGAGAGAAAGTTTTGTCCTTGTTGTTGCTTTAAGGAGGGTGGGGCTAGGGGAAGTCTCTTCACTTTCCAGGCTTTTAGGGATAATTAAATGTCCCCTTAAAAGGGGCAGGTGGAGAAAATACTTCAAGGTAAAGACCAAGAAAAAGAGGAACTCCAAAAGCACAAGGAAAGTGACCGATCACGTATGGTACAGAGGAGAGAGGGAGGAAAAATATGGAGACCCAGGTCAAATCTCATCCCAAAAGTCATAAATGTTGTGATGTTGAGCAAATAATGTAATACCCCAGAGCTCTGGTTTCCTAATTTGGAAAATAGAGATACCAGGCCGTGGAGCTGAGCATAAGAAGGAGGAGCTGGGACCTCTGAGGAAGAAACAGATGTTTGTTGTTTAAGGAATGATGATGTGTGGCAACAGAGGGAGAGAGATCAGCCAGTGAGAATAAGGGGAAGAGGAAATGAGTGGAGTATGGTGATTCCTAGTAGAAGGTCCCAATGGAGCTATTTGTTCAAATGATATTAACAATAGATGGGTCAGTTCTCAGGGGCATTGGTTGGTCAATAAGTCAATCAACCAGCATTTACTAAGCTTGTGTCAAGCATTGAGGATAAAAAGATAAAAATCCAAACAATCCCTGCCCTCAAGAATCTTACATTCTACTGGGGGAGATAAAGCATGTTCACATATAAGTTAATATAGAATATATATGCCAAGTCAATGCAAGATCATTAGAAGGTGACGCACTAGCATTTGTAAGGACCAAGAAAGAAAGACCTCTTGCAGAAGAGGAGTGTAAACTTAAGCTAGGAGAAACTCTAAAAGGTAGAAATGAGATGATAGCTCATTCCAGGCATGGGGAACAGTCAGTGCAAGGACATAGAGACAAGGGAAAGAAGGTCAGAAACGAGGACGGTCACAGGCCATTTTGACTGGATCATAGAGTGAATGCATGGAAGTAATATATATTGAACCTGGGGAAGTAGGTTGAAGTCAGACTATTAAGGACCTTAATTACCAAATAGAGAAATTCATATTTTATGTTAGAGACAATTGGGAGCTAATGGAGCTTTTTGAGCAGAGGGTGACAAGGTCAAATTTGTGCTTCACATTGGCAGCTATGTGGAGAGTGGATTGCAGAAAGGAGACTCATGGGACAGAGAGCAATTAGGAAGTCATTGAAATAGTCCAATTTGGAGAATGAGAGACTAAACTGGAGCAGTTACTATGGGAAAAGAGAAGGGAAGTATGATAGATTTTGTGGAGGTAGAATTGATAAGATATGGCTGCTGATTGGATATGGAGATAGATGGGTAGATAGATAGATATATAGATAGATAGAGATGGTATAGATGGATGGATAGATGGATGGATGGATGAATAGTTAGAGCATTTGTTAAGTGCTTAATACGTGTCAGGCAGTGTGGGGATGATATAAGTAAAAGCAAACAAGATGTCTCTGATTTCAAGGAACTTATATTTTAATGGGGGAAGATGACAGAGGTTATGTGATTAGGAAACAAGGGGGAGGGGAGAGGAAGGGTACCTATATGGGGGGCAAATATGGAAGAGTCTGGAGAAAATTCAGTTGTGAGTGAAGTGAAGCATGGCTGGGGTCCTTTATAAAATGGTCATCCTAGTTTGAGAGTCATCACCGAGGAAAGGAGGGTCTCAGAGTAGGAGGAGGGCGTGAACAAAGATGTGATGGAGAGCATCCCAGGGCTTGACACACCTAAGGACCCTACCCACATTTGGCAGTCTGATTGTGAAGAAGAAGGATCCTAGAAAGCATTATTAGATATTAGAAAGAACTAGAGAGTAACCAAAGACCTTAGTGTCATAGGTGGTGTTTTTGTCACTGTTGCTGATTGAAGGCACAGGCTCTGAAAGATAAGGGCAGGTTGAGAAAGTGAACAGTTGGCTAAGAAGATAAAGTCTGAGAACAGGGTTTGGATTTCTGGATCACATCTCAAAATATAGGGATGATGGACTCTGGCTCATCATGGAGTACACCTGACAAAAATCTCATCAAGAGAGTTTTAAAATGAGAGGATGTGAGAAGGGGGATGCCCTTTTCTTCACAAGAGAAAAACCCTAAGAAAGAAGCCAGCAATCAAATAAATGCTCTGAAAGGTCAACAACAAGCAAAGAGAATTAGAAACTGTAACCCAACGAGGCAGGTAATGTCTTAACAAATATCATCAAATTTGGTGGGATAGCATCTATAACCATAATATAACTCTCCAATAATGTATTTATTCAAAAGGATAGACAAGGAAGATTGGAGATTGGTACTAGACTTGGGATTTCACTGGTCTAAAGAATTCCCAGGTGAGGAAACTCCCTCTACTGAGACAGCTTGGCATCTTTTCTCTAACCTGCCTTCTAAGAGGTTAGAACTTGCCTAGAGCCCTGAGAGGTTCTGTAATTTGTTTGACTTGGGTCAAAGAAATAAGAGGGGTAACTTGAGCTGAGGTCTTGTTGCCTTCCAGCCTGGCCCTCTATCTACTATGCCTTGCTACAGGGTGTGAATTAAGAAGATATACATACTAACGTGAAGAAATCTGGGAGCCAAAGGAGGAGGAGGGTGGAACATGGTAGAGACCATTGAGGTGAAAAGCAATGGAAAGAGAAATGAAAGTCATATTTCTGGGGAATACTATACTAGAGACTCTTGCTAGAAGAAAAAGCAAAATGGTAGGGTAAGGAGAATGCACAACCTAGAGTCCATCTCCAAAAAAAGACACAGGTTCAACTCTCACCACATACACAAAAAAAATCGCAAACAACGTGATTTTGAGCAAATCATGTAACATCCTAGAGCCTTGGTTTTCTAACTTACAAAATAGAGAAAATACTTTTATTACCTGTAGTGAAGAAAACACTTCATAAACCTTATACTTTATAAATGTAAGCTAAGGCATGTAGGAGAAAAATTGCCCAGAAGACAAGAGAAATTTGGAGCAGTAAATACATTTCAGAAATTGGCAAGGGATAAGGCTGAATGTGTTTTCACTGTCTAATGGAGGAGAAGAGACACATCCCACTTTCTATAAGGGTCACAGAGGGAGTTTAGAAAAAATAAGTTTTGTGGCTTTAAAAGAGAATAAAAAAGGGAAGGAAAAGAGGAAATGTGAAAGAAAAGGGACGGACACAATATTTTTCGTTGCTGAGTTGCTTTTGAGAAGAGCATCCAAACATCAAGGGGACTGTGCATCTCATGAACCTCAACCTTACCTGAACAAGATGAAGAAGGGTTGAAAACACACACACACACACACACACACACACACACACACACACACACACCAGTTTGATTTAGAATATGTTAAATTCAATAGTGAAATAGGTGGAGAAAGGAAGAGGGAAAAGGAGGGGAGGGTGAGTAGTAAGGGACACTGGGGAATATTGTGATGGAGACATAAAAGAAAAAGGAAAAGAAAAGAGCACCAATGGCACATTTAAACAATACACAGAGGAGAATAGAAGGAAGTTCAGAAGGGGACAGAGACAAGCAGAGCAGTGTTAGTACTTCTGAGTTCACTTTAATATATGTTTTTAAAGATTTGTGGTTTCATATGAAATCCCTTTTTCTGTTCTTTACATTTGGAAACATTCATGTTTGTTGATGCTTGCAAATTGTTAATAATGGTGATGATTGTGATGGTACTACTACTAATAATTAAATAATAATAAAGAAAAACACCTGGAATGATTTTTTGTGTGTGGTAGCCAAAGACTGGAATCAAAGTCAATGTCCATTGACTAGGGAATGGTTGAACAAATTGTGTTACATGAAAATAATAGGATATTGTTACTGAAGCATAAAGAAATGCTGAATATGAAAAATTCAGAGAAGCATTAGAAGATCTAAATGAACCAGATGCAAAATGAGACAAGCAGAACCAGGGAAAGAATGAATACACAGGGAGGCTACTACAGTGTAGAATGAAATCACAAGAAGGATGAAACACCATTCTGTAATTATAAAAACTAAGCTTGGCGCCTGAGAAGGGGCAAACCATGCATCACTTCATTTATATCTCCACTGTCTCCCAACTCTTCATCTCCATCTGCTCCATTGCTGTTATGTGGCTAACCTTACTCTCCTCCTGCTGCTTTCCATTTCCCCTTTATGTGTCATCTTCTCCCATTAAAATGTAAATTCCTTCTTTGCAGAGGTGGACCGTGGAAGTAGAAAACTGCAACACTCATTTACTGAACTACTTTTCTTTCTTTTTCTTTGTTACAAGGGAGAACTCACTGGGGAAAGGATCTAGTGGGAAATTAAGGTGATAAAAAAAAGGTTGGCATAGAAACATAATGTGGTAGTGATGAAAGACTTAAATGAAATGAATTGCTCCTGGAGCTTTGGCTTGACCAAAAGCAGTGCAGCTAAGAAAGTCATGGCTTGTCTTAATGATTGCATTGAAAGGCACTGTGACTAGAACATTGTTAAGCGATAGGTCAGTGTGATGAAAAGAACATGGGAACTGGAATCATAAGACCTGCATTCAAACCTGGACTCTTCCATTTACTGTGTGACTTCAGGCAAAGCACTCACCACCTCTGATCCTTAGTTTCTTCCTTTATAAAGTGGAATTGGCTTATGTAATCACCAAGGCTTTTGAGATCCAATGTATCTAGTACTGGGTAGCCTGCCAAAACCCCTTGAGTAAAAGGGGGTTTCCAATTCAGGACATCTTCCCACTGACCTGTATTTTAGTGCACATCTTTCTGAGCCTACAGCTGAAATTGGAGGGAGGTTAGAGTGGACATGCTCTGATGACTCAAGCTGCAGCTTATTGGAAATATGTCTGGACTTTGAAATGCATTTATCCCTCTCTGGGACTGTCTTGGAAGGAGCTGGTGCTAGTCTTATGCATTTGGCAGTAGCAGCAATAAATTAGGAGGAGGTCACTTGGAAATGTTGTGCTCCAGTGGATTGCATACCTGTCTGCTGCTTGGTGAGCATGACTAATCCTAACTCACCCCCCTTCCCCCTAGTGCATAGAGGGCTTGCCACGAGGACCTGGACCCAAGTCCCAGCTCTGACACACACTGCCTGTTTGACATGGGCAAATCACTTAACCTTTCAGGGTTCTAGGAAACAACTCTCTGAGACTTTAAATTACACAGCAGGTGAATAAGTGCTTGCAGTTTAATGGTACAGTTGTTAGTTTCTTCACAAAGAGTTCCATTTGAGCAGGAGTTCTTAGCCTTTTTATGTGTTGTGGACCACCTTGGAGTACTGGTGAAGCCTATGGACCCCCTCTTAGAATCATACACAAAATAAGATACATATGATGACAAAGGAAACCAATTCTATGGAAATAAAGATGTGTTTTCCCCAAATTCAAGTTCATAGATCCCTTGAAATCTATCCACAGACTTATAACCTTATATCAATGAAACCACAGGTTTGGGACCTCCCTGTCTTTTTTTCCTCTATCAACACCCCTCCCCAAAAAGTTCTAGACACTAGCCATAGGGTCTGGATCTGTTATTTCATATGCATGTGTGTGTATGTGTGTGTACGTACGTATGTATGTATGATATGGGGAGATAATTTCACTTCTCAATGCTCTAGGCAACACCTGAAGACTATAAAACCACACTTTTTCTGCAAATTATAGTCTTCAGGTGTTGCCTAGAGGATTGAGAAGGGAAATGACCTACCCAGGTTCACACAGCCGCTATGTGTCAGGACCAGGCCTTGAGACCAGTGGTCCTTGGCCCCAAGAATGGCTCTCTGTTCCCTATGATCAGCCACCTCTCCAGCATTAGGGATACATTCAGTATCTAATGCTGATGGAGGCACTTTCAAATTTTGATGCTAGAGAAGATTTTTGAGAGTCTCTTGGACAGCAGGAAAATCTAACCAGCCAATACTTAAAGAAGTTAATTCAGGCTGTTCAGTGGAAGATCAAATACTGAAGCTAAACCTTCAATACTTTTGCCACGTAATGAGAAGATGAAACTCATTGGAAAAGACCTTGATGCTGGGAAAGATTGAAGGAAAACAGGAGAAAGGAATGGCAGAGGATGAGATGGAGAGATAGTGTCAGGAAACAATGAACATGAACTTGGACAGACTTCAAGAGATAGTGGAAGACAGAAGGGCCTGAAGTGTTATGATCCAGGGGGTCAGGAAGAGTCAGACATGACTGAATGACTGAGCTGAACAAAACAAAGAGCTCCACATGCACTCTCAATCCATACTATTTTCTAGGGATACGGAAACTAAAAGGGAACAATTTCTACCTTCCAGGCACTTACATGTTTTTGGGTCACTTAACCTACCTGAGTCTCAGTTCCTTTACATATAAAATGTAGATAACAGCATATCTACCTTATAGTGCTGTTATAATGATCAAATGAGATAATGCATGTTAAAAGCTTCTCCAACTAAATAAATGTCAGGGATTTTTAAGAAACAAGATTTGGGGAACCCTTGAGGAAACTCAGGCAAAAAGGCATAGATGTGGGTGTCTACAAAAAGAAGGTGGAACTGGGAGTGTCTCCAAGTATTTTCAGATTGAATTCATACCATGTAAATCAGCATTGACTTTTGAGCCAAAGGTGGGAGTCCATTGGTCAATACCTCTTACATCCTGAAAGTACTGATTTTGGTGGGAGATGAAGGAGAGTGGGAGATGGGTAGAAATAAAAGATGCTGCCATGATTAATTCACTCTTGTTGGAAAATCGCTTTAAGTCCGAGATAGTCCTTCAAAGGGAGCTGAGCAAGACCTCAACAAAGGGATGAAGATGTTATAGCCATGGAAGACAAAGCCTAGCCAACAAGATGGCAGGTGATTTGGGGTGACATGAAATCATGATGCTTGAAAGGTATGTCCCCACAGTCCATTGAATGCTGTGTTTTTATTGTTTGGAATAGTTACACAAGGCTGTTTATGGCTGTTTGAGAGAAAATCAACTACTGTCGAGAGAATAATTGACAGACGGGATCAGCGTGTCCTCAATGTAAGGTGTTATCTGCACTATTTACATGAGGTAGCATTTTTTGGATTTCATCCTCTTCTCCTGGTTAAAGTGTGTGCTAACAAATGAAGGTCTGTTGAGAATAGGAGAGGTGCAGAGTGTTATTTTCACTCCGTCTGTCTGCTCCTCATCAGCAAGAAATATCCTTGTTAAAAACGTTTTCTTCTGTAAGCTAAACTCAAGGGAGGCAGAAATGGCCACAGCCAGCCAAGCAAGCCTGTTGGCTATGAGTTCATAGGGCTGGATCTTTTCGTAGGTGTCACATCTACCTGAGTACATGTTGTTTATCCTGATAGAACACAAGCTTCTTTAGGGCATGAAATGTTTCATTTTTCTCTTGGTATTCCCAATGCCTGGCACGGTGCCTGGAACAGATAGGAGCCTAATACGTGTTCGTTGATTGACTAATTAGAGATCATCTAGTCCTAGTCTAACCTTTTTTATCTGTAGATAAGCAAATTGGCGCCCAAAAAGGCAGAGGCAGATAGGAAGAGGAAGCATAGAAATTTGTATGTAGGTGATAGGCCCACAGATTTATAGTCAAAAAGGACCTCAAAGGCCATCTAGTTTAAGCCCCTCATTTTACAGATGTGGAAACTGAGACTCTGAGAGAAGTGACTTGCCCAAGGTCACACAGGTAGTAAGTGACAAAGGAAGAATTTGAACCCAGCTCAGAGGATCATTGATTTAGAGCTGAAAGGGGCCTTGGAGAGTACTTAGTCTATTCCCCCATTTTTCAGACAAGAAAACTGAGGCCAATACAGTTTTAAGTAACTTGCTCTGGGTCACACAACTAATAAGGATCCAAGGCAGGCATTGGATCCAGGTCTGCAAACTCCAAATGCAACACTTTTCCTGCCACATTGGATCCTTGAGGTGGATCATTCAAGTCTTTATTATTGTTGTTGCTATGAAGTCTTTTCGGTCATGCCCAACTCTTCATGACCCCATTCTGGGTGCTCTCTGAATCCTAGTACTTGATTCGTATTGGAAGATCCCTCCTTGCTCTGATTATTAGAAGACTGCCATTAGCTGTCACTTTGGGTGCTGTCCTAATCTAAAGACTAGGGTCCCAAGAATCAGCTAAACAATTTCTTGTTTACTAACAAGTGACAATGATATCCTTACCTATCAAAAGGGCTGTGCCCTTGGGAGATGGTGGTTGCAAAGAGATGGAGTATTTATTCCTCTACGTGTATACTTCGACTGACAAAACAACCTACGTGAACTGTTAGCCAGTGAGCATGCCTTGCTGTTACAGAGATAGGATCATAGATTTTAGCTAGGTGGAGTGGATAGAGTACTAACATTGGAGTCAGGAAGCACTGCCTTCAAATCCAGCCTCAGACGCTTACTAGCTGTCTGTTTGACTCAGTTTCCTCATTTTTAAAATGAGCTGCAGAAAGAAATGGCAAATCACTCCAGTATCTCTGCCAAGAAAACCCCAAGTGGGGTCATGAAAACATGAAAAACAACTGAATAACAACAAAGATCTTAGAGGTCATCTAGGTCAATCTCTCTGCTTTACACAGAGGAACCTGAGACATAGGGAAATGGAATGTTTTGCCTAAGGTCACACAGCTAGAAAGTAGAAGAGTTGGTATTTGAAGTCAGATCCCCTGACTCCAAGTCTGCTGTACAACAATTCGTGGCTTGGCTTAGCTTCTGGAAACTTAGAGAGAGCCTAATGACTTAACCGAACACTGACATATCTTTGATGAAATTTAATCTGATAAATGTAAACAGTTAGCATGGTGGAATGGGTAGAGTCAGACTCAGAGTCGTGCCCATGTGGATTCTAATTCCTCCCCAGACATTTGCTAGCTGTGTGAACCTAAGCAAGTCACTTCATGCCTCAGTTTCTAGTACCATAAAATGTGGGAGCTAGACTTGATGACCTCTAAAGTCCCTCTAAATCTATGATCCTCTGAAATTCAAGAAGCATTTATAAAATGCTGACTATATGCCAGGCACTGGATCTATAATATTATGGGTACATAGAGCTCCCTGGTAAGGAAGCTTCTTCTATCAATATCAATTCAGGTTGGCACTTTCTCTACCCCTTAGAATCTTGCCTGGAACACTGAGAGCATAAATGACTTTCCCAAGGTCACATGTACAAGATATGTCAGAAAGGGGTTTTGAACTCAGTTCTTCCTGACTCAGAAGCTGACTTTCTATCCACTATGCCTCAGTGTCTATGTAGCATTGGGATATAGTAAAAAAAAATGATATGGTCTCTATTTTTAAGAAACTTGCATTGGGTCTGTCATACCTATTGGAGGTAGAGTCAGTCTTAGAGGCTTCCTCCTCCCTCCAAAGAAAAACCCATCATAAAAATCCCTATTAGATTCTTCTTAAGCAGTTAAAATGATGGGGAACTCACTACCTAGAGAGGAAGCCCATTCCCTTTCCAAACAGCTATAATTGTAAAGAAATCCTTCTTTCCACTGAGTTGAAAGATGTCACCCTATAATTTCTCCCTTATTTCTCTTGGTTCCACCATGCAGGTGAACACAGCATAAGCTTGTTTCTTTGTCTTCATGGCACTGAAGAGAGCAATTATGTCTCTCCCCAGGGAATCTTCTCTAAAGGAAGTATCATCGGTTCCCTCAACTGTGCCTCTTATGATATCATGCCCAGACTCCTCGTCACTCACGTACGAAATCTACAGGGATGTTCCAAATGAGCTCCTTCTCTAGTAGAGCCAGAGTAGCGTCTGATCTGAAGGGATAGAAACAAACAGCTGACCAAAGACAAAAGGCAAATTATCAATAACTATCAGGAAGATTCCTCCAGATCAGTAACAATAAGCACAGTGCAAACGGAAGCGATGCTGAGCTTCACGTCGCTCATGCTCCCCAAATTAGCCAAAATGATACCAGGTGCAAATAGCCATTGTTGGTGGAGCTGTGGGAAGTCAGGCACACCAATACACTATTGGGGGAGCTTCACATTCTTGAAAGCAATTTAGCTCTGTCATAGAAAAGAAACTAACTTGTTTCTATCCTTTGACACAGAAATTCTGTTGCTGGGCATGTACCTCGAAAAGGTCAATAATGGATTAAAAGTTCCCATACATATCAAGATAGTTATAACAGTATATTTGTGTTTGCATGTATCCAAAAAATGGAAACAAAATGAGAGTCCATAAGTTTGGGAATGACTAAACAAATTGTGGCATATAAATGTAATAGAAAATTATTGTGCTTTAAGAATTCAGAGAAACCTTTGAAGATTTGTATGAACTGATGTAGAACAAAGTAGGCAGATGCAGGAGAAAACATACACATATGTGTGTTTTCCATAATAAAGTAAGAGAAAACAAAAATGAAAGACATTAGAACTCAGATCAATGCTAGGACCCATCTTGATTCCAAGAGACTGATCAAACCAGCTTCCTTTAGGTCACTGTGACATGGTGGACTACAGGTGCATAATCAGGCATATACTATGAAAAAGATAATGTACTGGTTTGTTTTGCTAAAATGTTCTTCTTCATTACCAAGGAGAGTTCAATAAGGATGGGGGTTGGTGGATAGGAGGGTGAAGTATTAGGAAGTGATTGCCATGTTTTTTTTAAGTGTTAATAAAAATGTGTTTAATAATTTGTCCCAAACATCTTTATAAGTTTTGAAAACTAATAATAAACTTTAGTCAAAGGAGACCATAGTGAGGCTGGTAAATAGTAAACAGGGACTGGTGGATTAAAGACAGACAGCATTAATTAATTCTCTTTTAAAGAATGTGGCTTCTAATTAATCTTTTCCCCCCTATTGTCTCTTACAATGTTTCTTTCCTCGTCATCATTGACTCTCCTCCTGGACTTACGCTATCATGCCTTGGAAAACTCTCCACCATGGAAGCTCCCTCTAGCCCTGGGCTTGATACATTGGATGTACTCTCCACCATTTTGGCTCATTCCTCTGATTGGTTGGTTCCTTTCAGAACTTTCATTTTACAGAGAATGCCCCACACCACCCATGTCTTCATTTTTTTCCAGGCTATACTCCTGACTCTTCCCCATATACTTTCTCTACAATATCCCCTTCCCTTGGTTCTTTCATTCCTGCCCCCACACCCTTTTCCAGATTCCTTTTATGTGTTATATTGCCTCATTTGAATGTAAGCTCTTCGAGGGCAGGAACTATATTTCTTTCTGCTTGTATTTATATTTCTAAACAGTGCAGTGCCTAGCATATATAGTAAGCACTCAATGAATGCTTGTTGACTTTATTTGACTTGAAACATAATAAGCATTTCCTTCCTTTCTCCCTTCCTTCCTTCTTCCTAATGACTTCCCTCCCTCCTTCCTTTCTTCTTTTCCTCCCTCCCTCCTTCTCTTCCTTCTTTCCTTCCTTCCTTCCTTCCTTTCTTTATGTATTCCCAGAGCTCATCCAGAGACCAACACACAGTAAGCATTTAAAACATGCTTGTTGATTGATGGAAGGATTGATCAAACTATGATCTTTAGATTTCTTTTATTTCTGTTTCTGAAGAAGAGAGAGCTCAGCTAGCCTCACAGTGAAGAGCTGCTGGACATCATGGACCCTTACTGAACCCACACGCATGCGTGCACGTGCGCACACACACACACACACACACATACACACACACAAGCTTTCATATAAATCACAAACTCTAGAGTTGGAAAGGTCTTTAGAGGTCCTCTGCTCTAGCTACCTCTTTTTACAGAGGGGAAGCTCAGGCCCATAGAGGGCAAGTTATTTTCCTAAGGCCACACAGACAGTAAGGAGAACTAGAATTTGTTCTAGATGGAGCCAGAATGATACAGTAGAAAGAATACAGGTTTGGAGCCAGAGTGCATGTATGACCTCAGGCAAATCCCCAAACTCCCTTGATATGCTGGGTTCCTTGTTGCTCCCAGGAAACACTGCCCTCACATTTTATTTTTTAATAAAAAAAATAGCAACACATATTCAGGAATGGCTGAAAAATTGAATAACACATGGAAAGTACTTTGTAAACTTTAAAGCACAATAAATATGTTAGCTATTTATCTGTCTGTGAATTTAACAGATTATTAGTGAGCAATTCAGGGAACCATGGGAAGATTTGGAGGAACTGGGACAGAGCAATACTGTTGTTGTTCAGTTGTTTCAGTCATATTCGACTGTGACCCCATTTGGGGTTTTCTTGGCAGAGATACTGGAGTGGTTTGCTATTTCCTCCTCCGGTTCATTTTACATATGAGGAAACTGAGGCAAATAGGGTCAAGTGACTTGCCCAAGGTAACATAAGTGTTTGAGGTCGAATTTGAACTCAGGTCTTCCTGATTCCAGGTCCAGCATTCTATCCGCTGTGCCACCTACGTGCCCCAGAGAGCAAAATAAGTAGAATAAAAAACACAACAGACATGACAATAAACACAAAGTAAGTGCAATGGAAAACTCTGAGCAAAAGGAAAAATGAATGGTGGCCCCAAAGAACAGATGTTGAAGCATATCAGCTTCCTCTCAGCAGAGAGATGGGGGGCTGCAAGAGCAGAACATTGTATACGTTGTCAGATGTGTTCACAGCACTGAGAGTTTGTCTTAACTGTTTTAAAAATGAAAATAATATTTGTAAAGAGCTTAGCCGAGGGGCTGACACATAGTAGATGCTTAATAAATGCTTGCTCCCTCCCCCTCCTTCTTTGTTATAAAGGAAGATTCCATATGTGGGGGGGTTTGTTTATCAATGACTGTCATTTAAAAAAAATTATCACCTCCCCATTCCCAAGTTCCCCTGGCCTGGAATTCCAATGGACCAGGGAAGCAGTGATGCAATCTTTCCAGCCACTGATGCATCTTTGGGCTCTCTTAACCTCCTTGTGCAGCTGGGCTGTCCATGGACATCAGACTTCTCTCCTAACCTGATCAGCTGTGTCACGTAGAAATAGGTCAGCTCAGTTGGGGAAGGGTCCCCAGGGGATAGGATCATCCAGGCACAGGACTCAGGCTCTGTAGTGAGTGATCTATGTGGACAGACTGTGGCTTCCTCAGCTCAGCAGAGGGGATGCCAGGGGACTAGGCAGCCCTGGGCTCTTCCTTGGAGCACCGAGAGACCCAGAAAACCCAATGTGGCCATTGTCTCCTTCCTGCCACCAGTGACTACCTCCTGAAGAGGCCTCAGGTTGTAAGAGGTTGGACAGCTGAGGACTGAGGCCCCCCTTGGAGCTGATGGATACTTTTTACAAGCATAAACTCCTCTCCCGGAAAAGATAAATCTGCAAGATTGCTTAGATTTGGAGTCAGAAGACCTGAGTTCGAGTGCTGACTCTCCATCATTTGAACAATCAATCATTCAACAACTATGTGCCACAGTTGTGTCAGGCACTGGGCTAGGGATATAAACATAATGAATGGAGGAATCTCTAGTAATAAAGAGCTTACATTCTAATTGAAAGATAAGTACATAGGCAGCTAGGTGGTCCAGTGGATAGAGCCCTAGACCTGGAGCCAGGAAGACCTGAGTTTAAACCCAGCCTCAGACACTTAGTGATTGTGTGACCCTGGGCAAGTCACTTATCCTCTGTCTGCCTCAGTTTTCCCAACTATAAAATGGGAAAATAATAGTAGCTACCTCCCAGGATTGTTTTAAGGATTAAGTGAGATCTTATTTATAAAAGTACTTAACATAGTGCCTGGAATATAACCAGTGCTCTATAAAAACCAGCTATCATTGCTACATATGTAAGTGTATACAAATTAATAAAGATTGAAAATGAATACAAGGCAGCTAGGGTGTACAGTGGAACAAGTGCCTGGCATGAAGTCAGGAAGACTCCTCTTTGTGAGTATATGGCCTCAGCATTTACTAGCTGTGTGACCCTGGGCAAGACACTCAACCAAGTTTGTCTCAGTTTCCTTTTCTGTAAAATAAGCTGGAGGAGGAAACGGCAAACCATTCCAGTATCTTTGCCAAGAAAACCCCAAATGGGGTCATGAAGAGTCCCACATGCATTAATAAATCCAAAGTAGTTGGGAGGGAGGGCATTCACACTGGGAATGAGGATAAGGAAAGGCTTCAGTTAGAAACCGGTGCTTATGGTGCACCTTGAAAGGAGATAGGGACACCATAGAGTGGAGATGTAAAGGGGGAACATTCTACACATCATGGTGGCTAGCTAGTGCAAAGGCCCGGAGTTTGGAAATGAGTGCCATGTGTGAGGAACAGAAAAAAGGCAATTGGCTAATTATGTAATACAAGAGGGGGAGTCACATACAATGAGACTAGATGACAGGTAGAGGTCAGGTTGTGAAGGGGTTTTACAAGCTGAACAGAGGAATTTATAATTTATTCTAAGGGCCATAGAGAGCCATGGACTTTTGCCAAATGAGGAAATGACTCTCTGGGTGACCTTGGGCAAATAACTTCTCTTGGCCCTAAGTTCCTCATCTGGAAAACAGGGAGTTTGCATTTTCATTCTAGGGGCATTGCTGGAATGACGAAGGAGCAGAACTTTCTTGCAACATCTGGAACTTCTGTCACATTATCTTGGCATTGTCACTCACTAGTTCTGTGGTCTTGGGCAAATCCCTTGACTTTTCTGGGCCCCAAGATCTTTATCAGCAAAATGAAGGGTTTAAATTGAATGATCTCTGAGTTTCTTCCAGCTCTAGCATTGTGCTATATGATAACCTATGTATTTGTTTTGTCATGTCAACTCATCATTATTCATAGCTATAAATAATAAGCTTCCTGTTGGAATGTATGGAATTTTGGACTTGGGGTCAGGAAGGCCTAAGTTCAAACCCTACCTAGTAGGTATGACCCTGGACATGTGACTCACTTAATCTCTTTCTCAACCACAGTTTCTTCATCTATAAAAGTTATAACAGCTTGGTAGATCCTAGAATTGAACACACACTTCACATGAGATCCAACAGGACTGTCACTTTCTTATTCCTGGACCTTATGTATGGTGCTGGGCACATTAGGTCCTCAATAAATACTACATTATGTGGACTACCGATAGTTTAGGGAGGTCAGCTCTCAGTAACCTACACAGCCAGGTTAGAGGTGGGGGACAGAGTCATGACTCATAGACAATCAAAATAAGCAATGTTCAGTCCTATCCAATCCATGCTCTCTATCTTCCCATGACATGTGAGATGCTTCCAACCAATCACACACCTACAATTTTTGGCCCCTAGTCCTTTCCATTTGGTCATTTTGACTGGTGTGTTATCCCTTTTTTTCTAATGTCCTTGTGTGCCCTCCAAGGACATCAGCCCATGAGGACACAGGCTCATGGGGCCAAAGGGTCATAGACCTAGAGCTGGAAGAGACCTCAAAAGCTGTGGAGTCCAACACCCTCATTTTACAGATGGGAAAACTGAGGCCCCAAGAAATGAATTGACATTCTCAAGGTCACATAAGTATTAAAGAACCAGAAATAAGATATCTTCTAACTCTAGTTAAATTATATTCATAGAAAGATGTCATTATTTTTTTCCCCACCCAAATTCACCCCTTGTGATCTATCCACAAATCCTTTGGGTATTCATGTACTCTTAGGTAAGAAACCCTACTATAAACTTAAATCATCACTTTGCCTCTGTGGGTCTCAGTTTCCTTATCTCTAAAATGGGTGGGGAGATATGTGGACAGATGGTTTCTATGGTCCCTTCTACCTGACGACTCTTAATTCTAAATCTTAAATCACTTCTTTTTGGATCTTAGTAAGCATAAGGTGGGGGAAGGGGATAGCAGATTTGGACCAGATGATCTCTAAGATGCCTCCTGGCTCTAAATTTCTCATGAGGCACCCTGAATTCTAACCACCAAGATCTGAACAATTCTGGCCTTTTCCCAAATGGGCAGCACAAGAGGGTTAGAGCGGGCTGGAGCCAGAGAGCAGGTTAACAGGATTAAACAAAGAGCCCATTTGTTTGGCTGGTGGGGAGCGGGTCATTGATAAAAATGGGCTGTATTACAAATACCAACCTCCCTGCAGTCGCATGCCTAATAAATCATGGCCAAGAAAGGGCCATTGAATTACATCTGGAAGATGGATGGCACCAACCTGGAGGGTGGTTTGATAAGGTTTTCCTCTGAATAATTTCAGGCGGAAAGTTCTGTTTGAGAAATAGGGTCTCTCCTCCTGCTCTGGCCCCTACTTCCCCTCCCACTCTCCACCTGCCACCTCCACCTTGGCCCAGCCTCTTTTGAGATGAATATTGTGCTTTCTAGGAGGCCATAAAACACTGAAGGGAACTCCTGCATGGAGGCACTAGTGCCTGACAATGGCCTTGGCCAGGCTAGATTCAGGGCTGGGGATGGAGGGCCTATAGCCTAAACCCCCCAAAGTGAGCTAGCTTATTCCAAGGTTGCAATGAGCACAGAATCATAGCTTTGGAGCTGGAAGCAGCCTTAGAATCCATTAAGCCTAACTCCCCCATTTTACAGATGAAGAAACTGAGGCCCAGGGAAGTATCCAATATCACACAGATAATACATTTTTGACACAAGATTTGAAACCAGGTCTTCCTGTTTCTACGTCTAGTCCTACAACTTGTTGGACTACAAGCAAGAGACTACGGATAATTATAATAATATTAATAATAACAGTAACAACTAGCATTTGTGTAACACTTTAAGGCTCACAAAGTGTGTTACAAATGCTATGTCATTTTATTCTCACAACAACCCTGGGTGGTAGATATAATCATTATGCCTATTTTACAGTTGATGAAACTGAGGCAGACAGAGGTTAAGTGACTTGTGCAGGGTCACACAGCTGGTAAATCAAGCTTGTGTTGCTGACAAAAGCCTAACATGCTATACACTCTGAATTATGAGGTCCAGGTGACACCTCCTCCAATAAGTCTTCCCTGATGCCCTAGGTTGAAAGCGTTCTCTTTATTGTCAAATCATCCAACAGTACTCTCCTCCCTTGCATTGCGCCTTACTTTGTAATACATATACTTAAGTCTGGACATTTATTATTTTCTCTATTAGAATGTAAACCCTTCGAGGGCAGGGAATGTATTGTTTTCATCTCTTTATTCCTAGATTCCGTTTCCTGGCATGGCACTGGTAGACTGTCCAGGTTTCACAGACATATAACAATGAGGTCAGCACCTTAGCCCAACCCTTAACTGAACAACGATAAGAGATAGCTTTTATATAGCATTCTAGAGCAGCTAGAGCTCTGTAGACCTTCAGTTTGGTAGTCAGTCTAATACCTCTTCTCTCCCATACTTTCCTTCAGAGCCTCCCAAACATTGAGCTAGCTCTGGCAATGCGTGCATCAACCTCATTATCCATGTAGACATCCCTGGAAAGTACACTACCAAGGTAAGTGAACTTATCCACAGCATTCAAAACTTCTCCATTTGCTGTAACTGATGGTTCCGTGTATGGATGGCGTGGTGGTGGCTGATGGAGCACTTGTGTTTTCTTGGTGTTAATTGTTAAGCCAAAATTAGCACAAGCAGCAGAGAAGTGATCCATACTTTGTTGCATCTCAGCTTCAGAGGCTGCATTGAATGCACAATCATTTACAAACAGAAGATCACGTGTCAACACTCCCTCCACTCTGACCTTGGCTTGTAACCTTTTCAAGTTGAAGAATTTACCATCAATTTGGTAGCTGACCTTGATGCCATGTTCATCCTCATTGAAAGCTTTTGACAACATGGCTGAAACATTGCAGCAAGCACACAGCCTTGTTTCATTCCATTGGTGACTGGGAAGGCACGAGAGCATTGTCCATTATCTAGAATCCTGGGCGAGCACGTCATCATGAAATTGATGTACAAGTTGATGAACTTCTCCATCTGAATTGTCTTAGGAAGATTCTGAAGATCACTTGGCAGGATAAGGTACCAGACACTGAGGTCTTTACTCTGACTGACCTGCCAAACATTCAAACTGCTTCAGAGAGGGCAACTCCAATGGGCCGGCCATGTTGTTCAAATGCAAAATGTATGCTTGCCAAAAAGACTATTTTATGGAAAACTCATACAGGGCAGGCATTCATGTGGTGGTCAGAAGAAGTGATACAAGGATACTCTCAAGGTCTCTCTCAAGAACTTTGCAATTGATTGTGTGACACAGGAGACACTGGCACAGGACTGCTTAGCATGGCGTTCTCACATCAGAGAAGGTGCTGTGTGCTAAGAGCAAAGCAGAATTGAGACAACTCAAAGGAAATGCAGGATGTGCAAGTTTAGATTATCCACCCCAAATGTTCACATGGACTATTTGTGCCTGACCTGTGGTAGAGCATTCTGAGCTCACATTGGCCTGATCAGCCACAGTCATACACCATTGAAATTTGACTGTAGCATAGTGGTGTCATTTTGGTTCTCTTCAAGAAAGAGGACAACAACCACCAACCATTCCTAGAACCTAGCATGCTGCCTTTTACTTCAGTTCAGCAAACATTTACTGAGAACAGTATTCAAATCAACACTGCCCTTCCTGGAAAGGACCAGTCAATCAGCAGAGATGAGAACAGCCCTCCTCAGCCTTCACTCGCATATGTTATTTTCCCTATTAGGTAAATTCACTGAAAGCAAGGACTGTTTTATATATATACATATATAAAATTATAAAATTTTGTAGTTTATATATAATTATATATAATGTGATATAAAACATAATGTATTTATTTTATATATAAGTAAAAAATGAAAGCAGGGACTGTTTTATTACACACACACACACACACACACACACACACACACACGCATACACCCAGTGACTGGCATAGTGACTAGCACATTAGCACATAGCAAGCACTTAATAAATGCTTTTTCACTCATTCATTCATCACCTACTAAATGCTAAGTGTTACACTTGGTGCTGGGAATACAAAGACAAAAATGAAATAATGCAAGCCCTCAAGGAGCTTATATTCTACTGATAGTAACAACAGTGACTCATTTCTACAGCTTCAAGGTTTTCAAAATGTCTTCCTCACGGTGCTATGCAGTAGATCATTCAAGTTCCGAATATTCCATTTTACAAAGGGGAAACTTGGGGTGGGAGAATAGAAGTTATTTCCCTAAGATCCTATAGCTATTAAATGTCAGAGCTCAGATACTATGCTTTTAATTTGTTGGAGTTGCTGAGAGTTTTAAGCATGGTATTTCAATTAAAGTAGCATTTCTTAAGTACCTACTTTGGGTCAAGCACAGTGCTAGGTTGGGGGTAGGTTGAGGATATCTCAAAATAATCTTAGAAAAAGGCCTTTAAAGAGTGTGTCCTTTGGTCCCAAAGAACTGACCGGCACCGTATGTAGCCTAAACAAATGAACAAAACTATCTCAACCCTCAAGGAACTTACCCTAAATTGGTCATTGGGCCCAGCCACAGAAGTCTCAAGTAGAGCATCAGGAGAGGCCACATGATATGGAGAGAAAGCACTGGACTTGGAATAAGTCTAGTATCCATCATTAACTTTTTATTGCAAAATTGAGTAAGTCCCTTTTTCTCTCTGGTTCTCAGTTTCTTCATCTGGAAAACAAAGGAAATTCAATGGTTAAGGTCTCTTCCATGTCTATCATGCTCAGAAGGGTGTTGTTTTTTTTTTTCTGGGATGGCCTCATAAAGCAAGCCTGCCAATCTGACCCATGAACGATGGTTAGCATCAGGGTGGGCAGACAGGAGTGACAAGGACATGGCTCTGGCAGAGCTCATCTTGTAATAGTTTGTTTTTTAATTCTTTCTTCATCTCACTGGGTGTTGATCTATTAAGTCTCAGTAGGGAGCTGATGAATAAGGTACAACCTCAACTCTATTATTGAGCCTCCCAGGATAATCTGTGTCAGGCTGAGTCATCCATCCTTCAATTATATACACTCTGTTCTCATCAGCTACCAGACATTGTATGCCTTTCTTCAGGTCTGCTGGCCTTTGGAATCTCTATTGGGTTTTTCACAGAACCTTTGAGCTGTGAGGGACCTTAGACCAACCCTTAACTGAACCATCATAAGAGATAGCATTTATATAGCATTTTAGGGCAGCTAGAGCACTAGGCCCAGAGTAATGAAGACCTGAGTTTAAATTTGACTTCATACACTGACTAGCCATGTGACCGTGGGCAAATCACTTAACCCTGTTGACCTCAGTTTCTCTACCTGTAAAATGAGCTGGAGAAGGAAATGGCAAACCAATCTAGCATTTTTGTCAATAAAACTCCAAATGGGGACATTAAGAGTCAGAGGACATTGAAAAAAGCTGAATAGAGTGCTTTAAGGTTTGCAGCACACTTTTGTATAGTGTACACTTGATTCTCACATCTCTGAGAGATAGGTGCTATTATTATCCTCATTTAACATATGAGGAAACTGAGGCACAGAAAAGTTAAGTGACCTGTGTAGGATCACACAACTAATAAGTGTCTGAAGCAGGATCTGAACTCAGATCTTCCTGACCTCAGCTGTAGTGATCTATTTGCTGGCTGTCTCTCTTCACCACCCCACACAAGAGGTCATTTAGCTTCTGCTTGAATAATTCCAAGGAGAAGCATGTGTGTGTGCTGTGCATGTGTGTGTGTGTGTGTGTGTGTATGTATGTGTGTGAGACCTATCTCCCAAGGCAGACCATTCTATTTTAGACACATCAGCTCTAATTGTTAGGATGTTTTTCTTGAATTTTCCTCTTTGCAATTTCCAATTAATTGTTTCTAGCTCTGTCCCCCCGGACCAACCAGAACAGGTCTGATCCTCTTTTGTGTGAGGAGTCCTTTGGCTCTTGCAGACACTGATCATGCTCCCCCTCTTCCAGTTCTTATCTTTTCAGGCTGAACCTCCCCAGTTTCTCCATGACATCACATGACATGATCTTCAGGCATTTGAACATTCTTCTTGCCCTCCTCTGTCTCCAGTTTATTGATCAAAATCCTTCTTAAGAGGGTAGCATCCAGATCACAATAATAATGGATGGTAACTAGTGTCTTCACATATAACTGTTACTGCATTACTCTAATGCTAACAGTAGCTCCCCTTTGACTACCAAACACCCCATTTCTGCCTTGGTGGATACAAGGGCCACTCTCTCAGTCTTGGATCCTTGAAAATTCCCTCTTCCCCACCCCTCCTCGGAGTCATGATGGAATGGACATTGCCTCAGTCAAACTGAAACCTGTTAAAGAACTGAGCTTGAGAAAGCCAAGGTCTCCCACTGCATCCTGGGCCATCTCCAGTAGTCTTGATCCACATCTGGCCACTGGACCCAGATGGATCCAGAGAAGAAAGTGAGGCTGATGACTTTGCACAGTCCTCCTTCACTTAAATCCAATTCATTTGCATGTCATGGCATCACCTACCTGATGTCATGGTCCTCTTCAAGAACAAAGGACAAGCAGCAGCAATGTGCAAATGGCCAATTCCTTCAATCCAGCCCACCTGACCATCATTTTACTGCAATGGTGGAGGAAATTTACTCACTGGGATTTTTCTATAGAAAAAGAATTACAGGTCTACACTTGACAGTCTCACACTCCCCTTCCTACAAATATTATCACCTGGCGAGAAAAGTTTTTGGTGATAACAAGTTTTGAAACAATTTACTAAGGTGGGAAAGTAGTTGTAGTCTACATAGGAAAGACTACCTATGTCAGTGAAATCTTGAATCATTTGATATTAAGGTTTATTGGTAGTAGTAGCAGCAGCAGCAGCAGTAGCGGCAGTAATAGCAATAGTGGCTTATTATTATTATTATTATTATTATTATTAGTAGTAGTAGTAGTAGTAGTAGTGGTAGTAGTAGTAGTAATAGTAGTAGTAGTAGTAGTAGTAGTGGTGGTGGTGGTGGTGGTAGAAGTAGTGGTAGTAGTAGTAGTAGAAGAAGAAGAAGAAGAAGAAGAAGAAGAAGAAGAAGAAGAAGAAGAAGAAGAAATAGTAATAGAGACCTAGGATTTCATTGTTGTAGAGAACTCCCAGCAAGGAAACTCCCTCCAAAAATACAGTCCAACACCTGCTCTCCAACTTAGTCTTAGAAAATTGCCTGGGGGCAGGTTGCGTATAACAGTAGTGACTTGCCCAGGATCACACATCCAGAATGTCAGGACTGGGACTTGAATCTAGGTCCTCTCAGCTCCAAAGCTCTCTATTTGCTCTTCCCCACTGCCTCTATTAGTATTGTTATCATTTTCATTGATAACATTCAATGTAAATATTGTAGCAATTCCTAATATCTCATTCTCATATTTTCATGAGATGATTTTCCCTCCACACTTGTTCCTCCAAGTAGGGAAGTCTTTGTTCTTAAAAAACACTTGAATACTTGCATTATGAGAACTCCAGATGTGCTCTTGCCCAGCTCCTATGACCTCCATCTTTCAGACAAGAGATGGTTATTTTTCATTAAGGTGTTTCTTTCTCTTGTCTAACATTGATTTGTTCATTACAAACTGAATTTTTCACACTTGAGTCTTCTGAAAAGAAGGAATAAACTTAGTTTCCTTTCTCCACAACGTAATCATTTTTTTTCCTTCTGCTTTCATGTCGGCTCCTATTTGATCTGAACGTGTAAGTTCCCCCATTTCCCAATAAATATCAATGGCTCCCTATTACTTCCAGGAGAAAAATAAAATCTTTTGGCATTTAAAGCCCTTAAGAACTTGGTGCCCTCCTACCTTTCCAGCCTTTTCCCATTTTACTCCCCTATACTTTCTCTATTCTGGTAATAGCACCCTTCTCACTGTCCTCCATTTCCCACCTCACTACTTTTGCACTGTCTGTCCTCTATGCCTGAAAGGCTCTCCCTCCTCAACTTTATCTTCTGACTTCTCTGGCTTCCTCCAAAGCTTATCTCAAATCCCAACTTTTGCAATGAGTCATTTCTCATTCCACCACCACCTCCCCACAACTACGCACTGCTAGCACCATCACTCTGATATCAGTATAGAGTGATTTGTATATTGCTTCCCCATTAGAATATGAACACCTTCACGCAGGATCTCTCAGCTTCTACATTAAAAGACAGGAGAAATTGGAATATGATATTCCAAAGGGCAAAGGAGCTGGGACTACAACCAAGGATCAACTACCCAGCAAAACTAAGCATAATTTTTCAGGCAAGGAGATGGACATTCAACGAAATAAGGGAATTCCAGACCTTCCTGATGAAAAAGCCAGAACGCAATGGAAAATTTGGTCTCCAAATACAAAACTCAAGAGAGACATAAAAAGTAAACAGGGGGAAAACCCCCCACAAACCTTATTAATCAATAAGGGCAAATTATTTGCGTCTTTATATAGAATTATATCATCTTATGCACGTTTTAAATATATATACATATATATATGTCAATCTTGAGAATAGCACAGCTATTATGACAATTCAAAGGGATACACATAGATTGTGAATGTCTGTATAAAATAAAGGATATAAGGATAAAAAACATAATTAAGAGATGTAAAGGGAGGGCTTTGAGAGAAGAGGTAAGGAGGTAGTAGAAAAGGGTAAATTACACCAAATGAAAAGGCACAAAAACACATTTTAGTAGAGGGAAAGAAGGGAGGGAGAACAGCAGTATTTTATCTTTACTGTCATCTGATCCGGTTCAAGAAGGGAATGACATACCCTGATAAATATAGAAATCTAACTCGTCCTACAGGAAGTAGGAGGGGAAAGGGGGAAAAAAGGGAGGGAGGTGGTCAGAAGGGAGGGGAGAAGTAGCAAGTGGAAAACGGTAAGTTAAGGAAGGGGAATCAAGAGGAAGGGTAAACTGAGGAAGGTGGCAGGCAAAAGCAAAACTTCTTTGAAGAGTGGAAGGGGAAAGGGAGAAATAAAAGCATAAACAGGGGTAAATAGGACAGAGAAAAAGACACAGATAGAAATCATAACTGTGAATGTGAATGGGATCAACTCTCCCAAAAAACGGAAGCAGATAGCAGAATGGATTACAAACCATAATCCTACAATATGCTGTTCACAAGAAACACATTTGAAACAGGGGGATACACACAGGGTAAAGGTAGAAGGCTAGAGTAAAATATATTGCGCTTCAGCTAAAGTAAAAAAAAGCAGGTGTAGAAATCCTAATCTCAGACAAAGCAAAAGTAAAGATAGATTTAAGGAAGGACACTACATCCTGCTAAAAGGCACCATAAACAATGAAGCAATATCATTGTTTAACATATATGCACCAAGTGGTATGGCATACAGATTCTTAGAGGAGAGGTTAAGGGAGTTACAGGAAGAAATAGACAGCAAAACTATAATACTGGGAGACCTCAACCTTCCCCTTTCTGAACTTGATAAATCTAACCTCAAAATAAATAAGAAAGAAGTTAAGGAAGTGAACAGAATTTTAGAAAAGGCAAATATGATAGACCTCTGGAGAAAACTCAATGGGGATATAAAGGAATATACTTTCTTCTCAGTGGTACATGGCACATTCTCAAAAATTGACCATGTACTAGGGCATAAAAACCTCACAATCCAGTGCAGAAAGGCAGAAGTAGTCAAAGCATACTTTTCAGATCATGATGCAATAAAAATTATTTGTAACAAAGAACCATGGAAAAATAAGCTAAAAATTAACTGGAAACTAAATAATCTAATTCTAAAGAATTAGTGGGCCAAAGAACAAATCATAGAAACAATTAATAACTTCATTCAAGAGAAAAACAATAATGAGACAACACACCAAAACTTATGGGATGCAGCAAAAGCAGTTCTTAGGGGAAGTTTTATATCTCTAAATGCTTACATGAATAAAATAGGGAAAAAGGAGACCAAAGATTTGGGCATACAACAGAAAAAGCTAGAAAAAGAACAAATTGAAAATCCCCAAGTAAATACCAAATTAAAAATACTGAAAATCAAAGGAGAGATTAATAAAATTGAAACCAAGAAAACTATTGAATTAATAAATAAAACAAAGAGCTGGTTTTATGAAAAAACCAATAAAATTGATTTAATTTAAAAAAGAAAAAAGAAAATCAAATTACCAATATCAAAAATGAAAAGAGTGAGTTCACCTCTAATGAAGAGGAAATCAAAACAATAATTAGGAATTATTTTGCCCAATTGTATGCCCATAAATTTGACAACCTTAGAGATATGGATGAATATCTACAAAAACATAAATTGCCCAGTTTAACAGAAAATGAAGTAAATTTTCTAAATAACCCCATCTCAGAAAAAGAAATTGAGCAAGCCATCAATGAGCTCCAGGGCCAGATGGTTTTACATGTGAATTCTATCAAACATTTAAAGAACAATTAATTCCTATACTTTGTAGACTATTTGGGAAAATAGGTGAAGAAGGAGTCCTACCAAATTCTTTTTATGACACAAATATGGTACTAATACCCAAACCAAGTAGAGTCAAAACAGAGAACAAAAATTATAGAACAATTTCCCTAATGAATATTGATGCAAAAATTTTAAATAAAATATTAGCAAAAAGACTGCAGCAACTTATCACCAGAATAATACACTATGACCAGGTAGGATTTATTCCAGGAATGCAAGGCTGGTTCAATATTAGGAAAACGATTAGCATAATTGACCATATCAACAACAAAACTAGCAGAAACCATATGATCATCTCAATAGATGCAGAAAAAGCCTTTCACAAAATACAACACCCATTCCTATTAAAAACACTAGAAAGCATAGGAATAAATGGAGCCTTCCTTAAAATTATAAATAGCATCTACCTAAAACCATCAACAAGCATTACTTGTAACGGGGATAAGCTAGAAGCATTCCCAATAAGATCAGTGGTGAAACAAGGATGTCCTTTATCGCCCCTACTATTCAATTTGGTACTAGAAACGTTAGCTGTAGCAATAAGAGAAGAAAAAGAAATTGAAGGAATTAGAACAGGCAAAGAAGAAGCTAAATTAGCACTTTTTGCGGATGATATGATGATTTACTTAAAGAATCCTAGAGGATCAAGTAAAAAACTACTTGAAATAATAAACAACTTTAGCAAAGTTGCAGGATATAAAATAAACCCACATAAATCCTCAGCATTCCTATACATCACTAACAAAGCCCAACAGCAAGAGATAGAAAGAGAAATTCCATTCAAAGTTACTGTAGACACTATAAAATATTTGGGAGTCTATTTGCCAAGACAAACCCAGGGCCTATATGAACATAACTATGAAACACTTTTCATGCAAATAAAGTCAGATCTAAATAAATGGAAAAATATCAGTTGCTCATGGTTAGGCCGAGCTAATATAATAAAAATGACAATTTTATCTAAATTAATCTATCTATTCAGTGCCATACCAATTGAACTACCAAAAAATTATTTTACAGAGCTGGATAAAATAATAACAAAATTCATCTGAAAGAACAAGAGGTCTAGAATATCTAGGGCATTAATGAAAAGAAATGCTAGAGAAGGTGGCCTAGCCATACCAGATATTAAACTGTACTACAGAGCAGCAGTCATCAAAACTACCTGGTACTGTCTAAGAAACAGAGTTGTGGATCAGTGGAATAGGATAGGTACACAAGATGGAGAAGTCAACAACTATAGCAATCTACTCTTTGGTAAACTCAAAGAGGCCAGCTTCTGGGCTAAGAATTCACTATTTCACAAAAACTGCTGGAAAAATTGGAAAATGGTAGGGCAGAAACTGGTCATAGACCAATGTCTTACACCATATACCAAAATAAAGTCAAAATGAGTTCATGATTTAGAAATAAAGGCTGATGCTATAAGCAATTTGGGAGAACAAAGAATAGTTTACCTATCAGATTTATGGAAAAGAAAAGGATTCATGACCCAACAAGAGATAGAGAGCATTACAAAATGCAAAATGGATAATTTTGATTACATTAAATTGAAATGTTTTTGTTCAAAAAAGCCAATGCAACAAAGATTAGGAGGGAAGCAGAAAATTAGGAGAAAATCTTTACAACTAGTGTCGCTGATAAAGGCCTCATTTCTAAAATATACAGGGAACTGAGCCAAATATATAGGAATACAAGTCATTCCCCAATTGAGAAATGGTCAAAGGATATGAACAGACAGTTTTAGAGGAAGAAATTAAAGATATCTACAGGTGTATGAAAAAATGCTCTAAATCACTACTGATTAGAGAAATGCAAATCAAAACAACTCTTAGACACCACATCTCTCCTGTCAGATTGGCTAAAACAACAAAACAGGAAAATGATAAATGCTGGAGAGGATGTGGGAAAATTGGAACATTGTTACATTGCTGGTGGAGTTGTGAACTGATCCAGCCATTTTGGAGAGCAATTTGGAACTATGCCCAAAGGGCTATAAAAATGTTCATACCCTTTGACCCAGTAATAGCACTTCTGGGGTTGTATCCCAAAGAGATCACACAAGTGGGAAAAGGATCCATATGTACAAAAATATTTATAGCAGCTCTCTTTGTGGTAGCTAAGACTTGGAAATCAAAGGGATGTCCATCAATTGGGGAATGCCTGAACAAGCTGTGGTATATGAAAGTAGTGGAATACTATTGTGCCATAAGAAATGGGGATGATATGGACTTCATAACAACCTGGAAAAACCTACACGACATAATGCTGAGTGAGTGGAGCAGAGCCAGGAGAACATTGTATACAACCACAGATATATGGATTCTGTGAGGACTAACCCTGACAGACTTTGCTCTTCTCAGCCACACAACGTGCAAAGACAACTCCAAAGGACTCATGATGGAGAATGCTATCTACATCCAGAGAAAGAACTATGAAGTATGAGTGCAGATTGAGGCACACTTTATGCTCACGTTTCCCCTCCTTTTTTTTCTCTCTTTTTGTTTTTGGGGTTTTTTTGGCCCTGTTTCTTCTTTCTCATGATTCATTCCATTGGTCATAATTCTTCTCCACAACTTGACTAGTGTGTAAATTAATTCAATTCGAAGTTATACGTGGGATACCATGCCGTCTTGGGGAGGGAGGAGGGGAGGGAGGGAAGAAAATCTGGAACTCAAAATTATGTAGAACCATGTGTTGTAAACTAAAAATAATAAAATAAAATTAAATAAAAAAGAAAATATTAAAGTAAAAAAAAAAAGAATATGAACTCCTTGAGGGCAGGAGCCATGTTTTTGCCTTTCTTTCTATCTTCATCACTCAGCTCATTGTCTAGCACATGGTAAACTCTTAATAAATGTTCAAAGTAGACCTTCTTATGTCCTTTCTCCTGATTGGACCGAATTTCTTTCCATTCGATGGGATGCTAAAGTCCAGCATCTTCTGGGGCACAGCTCTACTTCTGTCTGAGCCCTATGCTGCCATCCCCCACCCACCGACTCCATGTCATGCTGCTCCCCTACTTCAACCTCTAGTTCCGGGAACAAAGATCCAATCAATGCTATTGTTCCAGAAAATTATGTGTTAATCAATTACTCTATGACTGCTCACCATCCTGGTGACTTCCAAGTCCATATCACTCTGCCTTTACCCATAAGCCCTTATATGTGATGCTTTCTCTTAGAATGAACATCCTTCAGAGCAGGGACTGGCTTGCTTTTTCTATTTGTATCCTTAGGTCTTAGCACAGGGTCTTGCATACAGTGAGTGCTTAACAAATGTTTTTTTTCCCTCCTTCCTTCTGTCCTTCTTTCCTTCACTGCCACTTTTTCTTCTTTCCTCTTACTATTCCTCCCTCCTTTCCTTTCCTTTCCTTCCTTCCTTCCTTCCTTCCTTCCTTCCTTCCTTCCTTCCTTCCTTCCTTCCTTCCTTTCTTTCTTCCTTCCTCCCTCCCTCCCTTCTTTTCCTTCCTTCCGTGCTTCCTTCCTTCTTTCCTCCCTCCCTTCCTTCTTCCCTCCCTTCTTTTCCTTCCTTCCTTCCTTGCTTCCTTCCTTCTTCCCTCCTCTCTCTCTCCCTCCCTCCCTTCCTTCCTTTTTCCCTCCCTTCTTTTCCTTCCTTTCTTTCCCCTTCTTCTCCTTTTTTCCCTTCCATCTGAAATCTGTTCTAGTCCTAACTCTGATAGTCTTCCACACAAAAGAATTACTTTCTAATGGTAGTATTCAGAGCACTAGGCTTGGGGAAGAGGGTTTTTTTGTTTATTTTTTGGATTTTTTTGACCAAAGAGTCCTTTGATGTCTCGGGTCATGCAGGCCAATAGGGATAGGGGAGAAAATAGAGATAAGGGAGACTCATTTTCCCTTCATCCATGTCTTGTTTTTAGTTTTTAAATAGATTTTATTGCTATATTCTGATTTTACATTGACTAAATTTCCTCCTATATCTTCCCTCTCCCCCTCGCAAAGAATCATTCATCATAACACTGAATTTTCTAAAAGAAAAGAGGTCAAGGGGGGCGGGAATCAACAAAACTGATCAATACATAGGAAACAAAGCTAACTTTAGGTTTGATATTCCTCAGCCATGGACACCCCCGCCCACCTCTGCAAAGGAATGTGTTCCCCTTTCATTTCTAACCCTGCCTATAATAGTCATGAAAGAGAACTCTTTTCCCCAATCCTCCTCGCCACCTCCAGGGTTTGGCCGTGCTGCCGCTCCACATCCCAAGGTCAATAATCCTTTGTGTTTGCCTTTCCCTTGGGCAGACCTAGACATCACCCAAAGAAATCAGTATATTTTGAGCATTTCAAGAGGGCTACAGTAACAGGAGGAACAGGTTACTCCACCCCCCATGTATAACCCCCAACTTCCAATTGTTAGAAATTTCAGGAAGTGTTAGGATTGGTTAGTAAACATCTCAAGGAGGGCCAAGGTGCTTATTGCCAATTAAAGGCAGGTTCTCATTATTTCTTGGGGATGAAGAGAAAGACAGAACCATCTGAAATAAATTACATTTGTCCGCACTGGGAGTGGTGAAGCCTGTGTAAGTAGTCACTGCTGTTCTGAGTGAGCAAGGGGAAGAGGGGGGCAGTAAAGAGAAATAAATAAGAAAGACCCTCAGAGGCATCCCAAAACAGCTAATTCAAAGAGCTATTTTCAGAATAATGGAATCCTGGCTGTCAACCCCACACCCAGAGGTCATCTAGGATGCCAGATGGGGAGAAGGTCTCTTCATTGTCCTATTCTCATAAAGTGGTGTTATAGCTCTAGAGAGCTGATGAGCTCTTGACCCTGTCTCTTTGGCTGGTTGTACCCATAAAGATGAGTGGAAAGATATTTGTTTTGAGTCAGAAAATATGGGTTCATATTCCATTTCTGTCACTCATTGCCTTGTGACTTTGTGCGAATCATCTCATTTCCCCGGATTATTGTTTTCTTATCTGTAAAGTGAAGGAGAAGGGTAGGACTATGCAGCCTGCAGCCCCTTCCAGCTCTAAATCTAGGACCTTAAAATCCTATTTTAATAGAAAACTGGGTAAGTCCAGGCCCGATGAGTACATGGAGCATCGGTGGCTGATCTGATCTCCACACAGACTTTAGACATACACAGACATTCTACAGTGGGTTCCAGTCCACTAACCACATTTTTCATTGGATGCTCATCCAGAACCGGTTGTTCATTCAAAAGACACTAATTAGTCAAAGGGAGGCTCTTGTTCTTTTTCTCCCAGGCTGTGTTTGAGGAGAGAGCCAAGTTGCATGCATGCACGAATGAATCTTCTGGATGGAGAGAAGTCTTGGAACCTCCCCACCTGGAGCCAACACGTGACTCATTAATGGGGACCTCTGTGTTTTATCTCTCTGTGATTATTTTTTCTTGCTGTTATGCAAAGGAGAATTGAAGATAGCTATGTGAGATAGCTTGTGAGCTTCAAAAGGTCAGAATTGGAATCCATGCCAATATTTACTGTAAAGTGTGAAAATGAGGAGCAAAGTCCTGAGCAACTTGTTTGACTGAGCATAGTTGGAAGGCTTCCAAGAGGGAGTAACAGTGGTCCATCTATCAGCTGTATCTAATTTGGAAATGAATTCAGTGGGACAATTACTGCATAGAAAATCCTCTAAGTTTGAACTCACTCTCCCCAGGGATGGAGGCGGGGTGGTATATAGAGGAGAGTATGCCCACAGGTGTTGGAAAGAAATGTTTATAACTTTTGTTCTTGCTCTTATCTTCTTAGTATATAACCCCTTTGTAAAAGCTAATTAGTGAAAACTAGTTACATGATACCAGGGCATTAATTTCTGGAGGGTGTCAATGATATAATGGAGGTATTTATTGTAAGATATGATTGACATGGGGAAGAGAACATTGGAATTGGAGCTTGAGCCAATAGTGTTAGAGAAATGCTCTAATTTATCCAATTTCAGAAGGGTACTAGAGGTGCCCATTGATCCTTCAGGGGTACCTCTAGAACAGTGATGAGGAGATGCAACTATTCTCGCTCTAAGAACCTGAGCTGGTATATGTGTATGCATGTAGGTGTGTGTGCATGTATGTATCTGTACATGCGTATGTGTCTATGTGTCTATGTCTGTTGGGGGAGATTTAAAAAGTAAGTCCAGAGTCTTACTACGCTATGACTATATGAAAAGAACTGAAGATTATCCTGGAATTGGAAATGGCCAGAGACTCAGGCCTGCATAAACCCTCATAGTTTCTAGTTCAAGGTCAAGAGGGAAGAATGGTAGCTGGAAGATTTGTTTCCCTTTTTATCTATCCCTAGGGCTTGGCACAGTGTTTTATTTATAGTGTTTAATAAGCAAACATTCATTCATTGATTCATTTGTGATACCAAGGGGATGAAACACAATTGAGTTATAAGGATAGAGAAGTTAGCGCCAACTAGAAGAAACAGGAAAGGCTTCACTGAGGAGTTGACACATGAGCTAGGCCTTGAAGGATGCACAGGACTTCAACAGGTGAAAATTATGAGCCGGGAGTGGGGGAGGGGACTCAAGAGACATAATGCCCTTCTGGATTGCTAGAGGAGGCAGGTTTTGATCCCCACTTTCTTGGCCTTCTATGCCTAGGGCATGCCCTGGGTTTGGACAGAACCACATTTCAAGCCTTTGCATAGGTCATGGCCAACAATATTGACTCCATGGATTGAGAAATTGCCTTTATTGGAACCATTTAATGAATTTGAGATAGATGAATAGCCCTGTTATCAGACACAGGATCTTACAAATAAGCATTTACCGACTTGGTATGGTGTCAGAGACAATATCTTGAATTCTCACCTTCAAGGATTCATTCATTCAACTCCTAAGGCACTGGGACTCTTGCTGAAACATAAAAAGTCCTGCGAAGGTAGTAGCAATGGACGCTAAGGTGTTATTGTCTGATAATGGAATGAAGGAGCAATGGTGACATTTCAAGCATCAGCAAACAGGTGGGGAACGCATTTATGGGGTACAACCTCAGATACTCCCATGATACCTTGCATTAACTTACTTACTGAGAGAATAAAGGTTTGGGAAACATTCTAATAGACAAAACAACTTTGTGAAGCAGTTACCATAACTATCATCAGTCCCATTTTACAGATGGAACAACTACCATAATTATCATTACCACCATTTTACAGATGAGGACAAATGAGGATCAGAACAATAAAGAGTTTACTACTACTGCTGCTTCTGCTGCTGCTGCTACCACTACTCCTACAGTTAGCTATCTAGCCAGCATTTATATGGTGTTTTTTAGGTTCATAAAACACTTTACAAATATTACCTCATTTAATCCTCACAACAAACCTGGGAGATATGTGGTATTATTATCCTCATTTTACAGATGAAGAAACTGAGCTCAACAGGGGTTAAATGACTTGCCCAGGGTCACACAGACACAAGGATAAGATTTGAACTTGGGACTTCTTGACTCAAAGTTCAATGCTCTATCCACTGTGCCACCTACCTGTCTCTGTCCACACAGCCAGTAAGTGGGAGAATTGCCTAAGGTCATACAGCTATCACATGGAAAAGCCAGAACTCTTCCTCAAGTTTCCTGACTCCACAGTACAGAGGTGGCATTATCTTTTATGGTGTGACTAGCACTGCCAGCCTGGGCACTCACCAAGTGATTATTGCTTTCACTTTCAGAATTTGGGAATCGAGTACCACAGGCAAAGATATAGGGGAGGGGATCAATATGAATGATGATACCAATATCTGACATGCAGGAAGGCATTTCAGCTCTGCAAAGCCCTTTCTAGTTAATCGTGCATAAGGAACGAATCGCATCTCTGAGTTAATGAGCATGGTGGTCTGATCAGCATCTGTTTACTTCCCACACTTCCAATCGCCGTCTGATTGGAGCCCTACACCAACTCTTTGATGATGGTACTCTTGGCATTATTTTTCCCCATTGTGCAGATGAGAAGAGTGAGGCTCACATAGGTTAGGTACCTGTTCCTTGATCAGACAGTTCCTAAATGGCACAAAAAGCATAAGGACCCTTCTATCTCATGCAAAACCTCTTTCTCTAAGTTCATTTATCTCAGGTGTGTCTGAATCTCCATGGTCCCATTGGGGGTTTTCTTGGCAAAGATACTGGAGTGGCTCATTTTCTCCAGCTCATTTTACATAAGAGTAAGCTGAGGCAAATGGGGTGAAGTGACTTGCCCAGGGTCACACAGCTAGTTAGTGTCTGAGGCTGGATTTGAACTCTAGAAGATGAATCTTCCTGACTCCAGGCCCAGCACTCTATCCATTATGGTGCCACCTAGCTGCTCCATGCCATTCTGTAGCATAAAGGCACTGCCCTTGGGAGTAAGTGCACTAGACTTTGAATTCCAGCTCTGCTATATACCCTATTGAACTGGAGCAAGTCACTGTCCCACTCTGGGCCTCAGTTTCCTCATTTGAAAAATATTGGTGCTGGATCCAGTAGCCTCTAAGGCATTTTTCCTGCTTTTGATCTCTGATCCTATAATCTCTGCCCTGAGATTTGCCTGTCCTGCTCTGATGAATAGCTGACATTTAAATAGCATTTCACATTTGGCCAAGTACTTCCCATATCTCATCACATTCGATGTCACAACAGCCCTGTCAGGTAGGTGACATTATCGTTCTCATCTTAAAGATGAAGACAATGAAGCTCAGAGGGATTATATGTGTTGCCCAGGGTAATAAGTGGCTAGGATTTGAGGCAGGATTTGAACTCAGATCTTCCTGACTCTGAAGTCAGCCTCAGGTCCATTGTTGGATCCAGACTTTTTCACATTTAGGTCTAGCACCTGAGCTTTGAGTTCTTTTCCACAAGGTGGAGGATGGATGGGGATCCTTTGTAACCTAAGACCTTAGAATCTTGCCTTTGTCACTTACTACATGTGTGACTCTGGGCAAATCACTAAATCTCCCTGGGTCTCAGTTTCCCCAGCTGTAAAATGCAGGGGTTGGACTAGATGGGCTCTAAAATTCCTTCCAGTTCTAAAGTGGATGATTCTATGATTTCTAGTCTCTTGATTTGCTCAGCCAGCCTAATTACCCCTACCCAGACACAACCCCTGGAGAGATCCTTCTCTGGAGGATTATGGCCCTTTGGGCCAGTCAATTAACTTTTCTGGGTCTTAGTTTAACCCATCAAATTATGGACTTGCACTGGATGGCTTCAGAGATTCCTTTCAGTTCCAGATCTAAGCTGCTATGACTATGATCTCCAGGCTTCCACATCCACATCTGTAAAATGAGGGATTTGGACGGGATGGCCCTTAAGGTCCTTTCCAGCTCTTGAACTAATAACCGCTTCTGGGGATAAAGTATGTACCTTCATGTAATAGCATTAAGCTTGGCTTTGTGCTCCAAAAGGGTCAATGTCCTTTAAGGAAAGACAGACCTGAATGAAGATGAAAGGTGACTCCATTCAGGGCCACTGAGCCCAGGGCCAACTAATAGCATTCATCTCCTTGGGAGCTCTCGGGGAGATGGTCCCCATGCTTGAGCCAGAAGATCAAAACATCTCTCTTGTATGGAGACATCCCTGACTGCTGACACCCCAGGAGTTTGGGGGAGTGACCCCTCCCTCTGGGGCTGCCCAGTATGGCTGAGAGCAGAGCCTCTGTTTGTGGTATAATTAATTCTCTTCTGATCATCTGCTGTGTAAATCATGGGGCGACTGGGAGTTAATCATGCATAGGAAATGAATCTTTTCTCTGCGTTAATGAGCATGGAGGCCTGGCCAGCATCTGTTTGCTCCCCACACTTCAAAGTGCTGACAGTTTGGACAATTCATTGTACTCAATAATCTCTCTGCTTTCAGGCATTAGGAGAAAGAAAAAAAAGTAGCTCCCAAACACAACTTTTTCCACATGGGCCTCTTCTCCCCTCCCCCCCATTCCCATATTGAATCACATTATGTAACCTGGGGGCAAGGGGTATATGTCTGGGTAAAATCTGGCATAAAAGAATGTTAGACATAGAAGAAAGAGACTGGATGGTACAAAGATAGTCATGTCTCACAGGTCTACAGGGCTTTAGATCTGTCCTACAAGTCTTTGATGGAGGTGAGGAAAATATCGCCTCTATTTTTTAAATGAAGAAACTGAGGCACAGAGTAGTTAAATAGCTGCCTACAATAACACAGAGAGAATGTGATAGAGCCTGAGTTACTGAAATTTAAAACAGGAAGAGACTTTGGTGGTCATTTAGTCCCACCATCTAATTCGGGAGTTCAGGTCAAAAACAATATATATATTTTGATTAGGAAAGTAACAGCAGTGTACACATGGGATCATGAGATGATGGATTTAGATCTGGGAGGTATCTTAGAAACCAGCTCATCCATTTTATAGATGGAGGAAAATAGAGTCTCTGAGAGGTTACGTGATTTGCCTGTGGTCACACAGCTAGTATCAAAGGTGAGATTGGAACCCAGTTCTTCCTCACTCAAATCCAGTCAGTGGCATTCTATCCATTGGGCCTTGTGCATAGAGGCCTATATATTTGTAGGGAAATTCAGAGTTGGAAGAGTCCTCAAGGACCACTGAGTCTATTTTGTTGTTGTTCAGTTATTTTCAGTAGTATCCAACTTCATGACCCCATTTTTTATTTTCTTGGCCAAGATACTGGAGTGGTTTGCCATTTCCTTCTCTAGCTCATTTTAGAGATGAGGAAACTTAGGAAAACAGGGTCAAGTGATGTGCCCAGGGTCATGCAGCTAGTAAGTTTCTGAGGCTGGATTTGAACTTAGGTCTTCCTGACTCTAGGCTTGGCAATCTGCTTTGCCACCTATCTGCCCAATTGACTCTACGTTGTTCCTGAAATGGAATCCCATCTACTACATCCTTCTATAACAAGGTGGATTTTTAGAAGGAAAATAAAGGATTTTCTCCCTGTAGATGTGTATGGAATTTCAGAGTTGGGAGGGGCCAAGAGACCACACCTGTATGAAAGTCCCTTGCCTGACATGCCCAGCAAGTGGCAAGCCAGGCTCTTCCAGCAGACCATCAGTGAGGGGGAATCCACTCCTTCCCCAGGGAAGTCTGTTCTACTTTGGGGTAGCATTAGTTGTTGGGAAGTCTTTCCTCTCAAAAACCTGCCCTCCCTTGCTCCCATCTCACACACACCCCATCCCCTGGGACCAAACAAATCAAGTCTAATCCTTCCCCATCACAGTCTGTCAAATATTCAACAGTCTCTAAGTCTTCTCTCCTCCAGGCTAATAATACTCACTACCTTCAACTGATTCTGAACCCAGTGTTCCTTCCACCACTTTAAGCAGCTTTCTCAACTACATGGTGATAGAAATAAGCATTTGTATAGCAACTTGTTGTTCAGCCATTTCAGTCATGTCTGACTCTCCATGACCCTATTTGAGGTTTTCTTGACAAGGATACTGGATTGGTTTGCCATTTTCTTTTCTAGTTCATTTTATAGATGAGGAAACTGAGGCAAAGAGGGTGGAGTTATGTGCCCAGGGTCATGCTGCTAGTAAGTGGCTGAGGCTGGGTTTGAACTCATGAAAAGGATTCTTCCTGACTCCAGGGCCAGTGCCCGATTCACTATAGCGCCACCTAGTTGTGTGCTAAATGCTTTACCCATATTATCTCATATAAGTTCTAGTCCCAGCACTACTCCAAAATGGCATTGGTGGATAAGCTTCTGGACTAGACATCAGGAAGACCTGGGTTCAAAACCTGCCTCTAAACACTTTTTCATATATGTGCCCTAACTCATCAAGTAGATAGTAAGCTTCTTTTAGGGGTTGAAGTTTGATTCTTTGTGAGTAAGTCAATCTCTCTGGTTCTCAGTTTGTGCATCTCCAGATTGGGGATAATAATGCCTGCAATACCTGCTTCATAGAGCTGTTTTAAAACTCAAGATAATGAATAAAGTTCTAAGGGACAATATAAATGATATTCATTAGCAATAATATTAATGTCTCTGCTTCTTGTGGTTCTACTTAACACCAAGTATGGTTTCAAGGATGAAAAATTAGAAAAGCAAAACCTTCATATAAATGCTAGTTCTTGCCTGACCACCATAACTCATGGTGATCTCTTTAAGTACAAAACCCCTAAAGAGAATTACTGAATCTACTAATCGTTTGGCACTTATCTCAAATTCCTCCTGGACTGAAGCTCCCAAAGCCTAATGGTCTATTACCACCCATACCACTCAAAATCCTGGGAATTTCTTTTAGTCCTCTACTTATTTCTTCTTTAAAAGATCTGATGTAGCCCATTCCAGGCCAGTCCAATTCAGTCCAACTCAGTTCAATCCAGTCCAGTCTCCATCCCAAGCTACCATTCCACATCTCCAACTGCCTCTTGGTCATCTTGAACTGGATGTCCCATAGGTATCTCAAACTCAACATGTCCATGTCATTACGTTTTTCACAAAATCCTCCCTGCTTCTGAACTTCCCTATTACTATTAGGGCATCACCATTCTCCTTGTTACCTAGGCTTGCACCTTTCATATCATCCTGGACTCCTCACTCTTATTCAATCCATATATCCAAACCATTGCTAAATTTTATCATTTCTACTTTCATAACACCTCTCATAGATATCTCCTTCCCTCTACGCTCCACAGCCAACACCCTGGTTCAATGCCTCATCGCCTCTCACTTGGTGAGAGCCTCCTAATAGGTCTATCTGCTTCAAGTCCTTTCCCTCTCCAATACGTATTCAAATCAGCTACCAGAGTGCTTTCTTCCTTAGATCTGCCCATATCCTCTCTCCCCCTGGAGTGGGGCTAGATATTGGGACTGAATCTATAGACTTGGGAATCATCTGTCTAGAGATGGTTATGAACTAAAAGCATCCCCTTTCCTCAAGGAGCTTATATTCCACACAATATTCTACAAAAAGGTGAGCGTAGTCTTTTCTCATGTAAAACTCTAGTTGGCCCTTTCCATGTGACAACAGCAACGAAAACAGCAACCACAACTAGCTAGCATTGACACAGTGCTTTGAAGATTGTGAGATGCTTTATGAATAGTATCTTAACCTTACAATGGCCCTACAAGGTAGATGCAATTAAGAGACATCTGGAGAGGGGACAGAACCAAGATGGCAGAGAAAAGGCAGTGACTCACTTGAGCTCTCTCCAAACCCCCTCCAGACATCTTTAAATGCCACCACAAAACAGTTCCTAGAGTGGCAGAACCCACAAAAGGATGGGGTAAAATTATTTTCCAGCCAAAGACAACTCAGAAAGTCAGCAGAAAATGTCTGTCAAACTGGGGTGAGAGTAGAGCACAGTCCAGTGCAGGCCATGCCAGTGTATACCAGGCCCCAGAAAATCAGGAGCAGGCCTTGAGAGCCACTGAATCAGGAGTGGCAGTGGCTGCTTCCAGAGCTCTCAGTGCACAGATGGTAAAGGGGTCCAACAACTGATCATAAGGAGATTACAGGGGTCTCTTTGCTGGCATTGGGGGTAGGACTCTGTTGCTTTGCCCACACTCAGATCTAGGTTATAGTCCTGGGTGGCAATCTCAGGGTGAGGAGGAGTATTAGCATACCAGAGGTTATAACCACAGTGGAGTAGGGACCCTCCTCACAGTTCTAGGACAGAAAAGAGTGCTTGTGGTCACTTACAGACCAGAGCACATGCCAAGAGAGTAGTAAACACCTCTCCTTAGATTACACACCTTGGAAGAACTTAAAACTTACAGGTCCCTAGAAATATCTCTGAAAATAGCTGTGCAAAACCTCTGAAGCTTAGGACAGTGTGCCCTCCACACTGGAAGCAGAGTCCTACTTTGATGAAGACTTAAAAGTCAAATAATAGGCTGGGAATTTGAGCAAACAATGGAAACAAAAACTCTGACTTTGGAAAGCTACTATGGTGACAAGGAACATCAAAACACACACTCAGAAAAACACAAAAATTCAAAGCCCCTACACCCAAAGTCTCCAGGAAAAAATATAAATTAGTCTCAGGCTATGAAAGAACTCAAAAGGGATTTTGAAAATCAGGTAAGAAAGGTAGAGGCAAAATTGAGAAGAGAAATGAGAGTGATGCAAGAAGATCATGAAGAAACAAATCTACAGCTTGGCAAAGGAGATCCAAAATACTGAAGAAAGTAACACCTTAAACAACAGACTAGGACAAATGGTAAAAGAGGTCTGAAAAGCCAATGAGGAGAAGAATGTCTTAGAAAGCAGAACTGGCCAAATGGAAAAAGGGGTCCAAAAGCTCACTGAATAAAATAATTCCTTAAAAATTAAAATGGAGCAAATTGAAGTTAATGACTTTATGAGAAATCAAGAAACAATAAAACAAAAAGAATGAAAAAGTAGAAGACAGTGTGAAATATCTCATTTGAAAAGCAACTGACCTGGAAAATAAATCCAGGAGAAATCATTTAAAAATTATTGGACTACCTGAAAGCCATGATAAAAAAAAGAGCCTAGAAATCATCTTTCAAGAAATTTTCAAAGAAAACTACCCTGATGTTCTATAACCAGAGGGCAAAATAGAAATTGAAAGAATCTACTTATAACCTCCTAAAAGAGAATCTAAAATGAAACCTTCCAGGAATATCATAGCCAAATTTCAAAGCTCCCAAGTCCTGGACAGAATATTGCAAGCAGCCAGAAAGAAACAATTTGAGTACTGTGGGAACACAATCAGGATAACACAAGATGTAGCAGCTTCCACATTAAGGGATAGAAGGGCTTGGAATATGATATTCCAGAGGTCAAAGGAGCTAGTATTAAAACCAAGAATCACCAACCCAGCAAAACTGAGTATAATGCTCCAAGGCAAAATATGAATTTTCAATAAAATAGAGGACTTTCAAGCTTTCTCAGTGAAAAGAGCAGAGCTGAATAGAAAATTTGACTTTCAAACACAAGAATCAAGAGAAGTATGAAAAGGTAATCAAGAAAGAGAAATCATAAGGGACTTACTAAAGTTGAACTGTTTTGTTTACATTCCTACATGGAAAGATGATGAGTGTAATTCATGAGACCCTTCTCAGTATTAGGGTAGTTGAAGGGAATATACATATATGTATATATATATACATACATATATGTATATATACATATATGTATATATATGTATACATATATATATATATATATAGACAAAGGGCACAGGGTAAGTTGAATATGAAGGGATGATATCTAAAAAAATAAAATCAAATTAAGGGATGAGAGAGGAATATATTGAGAGAGGGAGAAAGGGAGAGATAGCATGGGGTAAAATATCTCACATAAAAGTGACAAGAAAAAGCAGTTCTGTTGGAAGGGAAGAGGGAGCAGGTTAGGGGGAATGAGTGACTCTTGCTCTCATCAGATTTGACTTAAGGAGGGAATAACATACACACTCAATTGGGTATCTTACCCCACAGGAAAGGAAGGGGAAGGGGATAAAAGGGGGGATGATAGAAGGGAGGGCAGATAGGGGGAGGAGGTAATCAAAAGCAAACACTTTTGAAAAGGGACAGGGTCAAGGGAGAGAATTGAATAAAGGTGATAGGATAGGATGGAGGGAAATATAGTTAGTCTTTTACAACATGAATATTGTGGAAGTGTTTTACATGATGATACACATGTGGCCTATGCTGAATTGCTTGCCTTCTTAGGGAGGGTGGGTGGAAAAGGAAGAGGGGAGAGAATTTGGAACTCAAAGTTTTAAAATCAGATGCTCAAAAGAAAAATTTGTTTTTGCATGCAACTGAGAAATAAGATATATAGGGAATGGGGCACAGAAATCTATCCTGCCCCATAAGAAAGTAAGGGGAAAAGGGATGGGCGGTTAGTGGGGTGACAGAAGGGAGGGCTGACTGGGGAATCGGGCAATCAGAATGTATGCCATTTTGGAGTGGGAGGGAAGGTAGAAATGGGGAGAAAATTTGTAACTCAAAATCCTGTGGAAATCAATGCTGAAAACTAAAGTATTAAATAAAAAATAAACTAAATTGGAAAAAAAAGAGGAGAGAAAAAAAGAATTGGCTCAAAGAGGAAATAGCATAAGCACTCATTTGGGTATAGAAATCTATGTTATCCTATAGTAAAATAGGAGGAGAAGGAGATAAAAGAGGGGGGCATGATAGAAGAGAGAGCAGATTGGAGGAGGTGCTAGTCAGAAGCAAAATACTTTTGAGGAGGGACAGGGTGAAAGGAGAGAGAGAGAATAGAATAAATGGGAGAATAGCATAGAGGGAAATACATTTAGCAATTGTAACTGAAGAAAACTGAAGTAAGTTTCTTTGTGAAAGGCCTCATTTCTCAAATATATAGAGAACTGAGTCAAATTTATAAAAATAAGAGTCATTCCCCAATTGATAAATGATCAAAAGATACAAATGGTTATCAGATGAAGTAATCAAAGCTATCTATTGCTATATAAAAATGCTTTAAATCACTATTGATTATAGAAATGCAAATTAAAACAATTCTGAAGTACTGTATCATACCTATTACATTGGCTAATAGGAAAGAAAAAGAGAATGAGAAACATTGGAGGGGATATAAGAAAAATGAGACATTAATGCACTGTTGGTGCAGTTGTGAACTGATTCAACCATTCTTTAGAGCAATTTGGAACTATGCCTAAAGGGTTATAAGACCATGCATACCCTTTGATCCAGCAATACCACTACTAGGTCTGTATGCAGAAAAAGATAATTTAAAAGAGCAAAAAGGAAAAGGAACTATATGTACAGAAGTATTTATAGCAGCTCTTTTCTGGTGGCAGAGAATTGGAAATTGAGGGGATGTCTGTCAATTGGGGAATGGCTGAACAAATTCTGCTATGTGATTTTGATGGAATACTATTGTGCTATAAAAAATGATGAGCAGGATGCTCTCAGAAAAACCTGGAAAGACTTATACAAGCTGATGCAAAGTGAAATGTACTGTCTACAAACTAACAGCAATATAGTGTGATGATCAGATGTGAATGGCTTAGCTATTCTCAGCAGTACAATGATCCAAGACAACTCTGAAGGACTTAAGATGAAAAATGCTATCCATCCCCAGACAAAGAACTGATGGTGTCTGAATACAGATTGAAGCATGTTTTTTTAGTTTGTTTTTCTTGAGGTTTTTTTGTCTGTGTTTTCTTTCACAACATGACTAAGATGGAAATATGTTTTGCATGACTATACATGTATAACTGATAACGAATTGCTTGCCTACTCATTGAAGGGAATGGGTACAGAAGGAGGGCAAGAAATTGGAACTCAAAATCTAAAAATGAATGTTATAAATTGTTTTTACATGTAATTGGAGAAAAATAAGATACTAAACAAAAAATAAAGAAAAAAGGAGGCAAATGTGGCATCTGGGTGATACAGTACATAAATTGATGGACCTGGATGGAGGAAGATCTGGGTTCAGATCCTGCCTCAGACTTTTGTTAGCAGTGTGATCTTGAGCAAGTCACTTAATGTGCCTGCTTCAGTTTCATTATCTACAAAATGGGATAATGATAGCACCGACCTCTCAAGGTTATTGTGAGGATAAAATGAGATGATTTTTGTAAAGTGTCTTGCAAACCTTGAAGCACCATACAAATGTTAGCTATTATTATTATTGATAATAATAACAACAATATCTAACATTAATATAGCACTTATCATGTCCCAGACACTCATATAGCATTTAGATCTGAAAGGATCAAAAGATTCTAGAATCACAGAAAGAAAGTTGAAACGGACCTTAGGGGTCATCACTTGAGACCTCAAATATCTAATTTAAGCTGCTAACTTTACAAAGTAGGAAACGTGGGTTCAAAGAGGCTATTTGTCCAAGGTGATATAGGTAATGTATACATAGTGAAGAAAGGATCCAAACTCCAGCATTATGATTACAATTCTGGTAGAGCCTCTACTAGCCCACAACTGTCCATGGTGCTGAAATTGTACTATCTCCTTTTCCAGATAATTATTTCATTTCAAAGGGACTCTGGGAATCTTCATTCAATAGAATAATGTATAGTGGCAACTTCAGGCAGGCTTGGAGATATTTTCACGTTGGGGCCTGTCAGCACCCATGCAGAGCAACAATCAACACTCATCTTAGTCATCACTATTGAATGAAAATTCAGTTCAATGCACATGTATTAGCTCCTACTAGACAAAAATAGCTAGTATTTATGTAGCATTTTTAAGGTGTGCAAAGGTATTTACAAATATGATCTCAATTGATTCTCAACATCTGTGGGAAGTAGGTGCTATTTTATAGATGAAAAACAGAGAAAAACAGAGCTGAAGTGACTAAGTGTCTGAGACAGGATTTGAACTCGGGTCTCCCTGATTCCTGTATCACCCAACTGATTCTATTAAATACTAGACTCTGGAACCAAAAAGGCAAAATCCTAAATAGCCTTGGTGTTTAATGTGCTTGTAATCCACCGGGATAGGGTGGGGTGGAGATATAATACATACACAAATTAGGAAACTAGGGTAGAGAAGTAGCAACTGGGGGAATCAGGGAGGCTTTCATGAAGGAGGAGACCTTAAAAGGAGTAAGACTTCCTGAGGGGCAAAGTTGAGGAGGGAGCCCATTCCTAGGCAGCTGTACAAATTCACAGAGGTGACAGATGGAGTATTGAGTTTGGGGAATAGCCAGTGGTCCAGTTGGGCTGTGACAGAGAATACATGAATGGAATGATGTGAAATTAGGGCTGAAAAGGCTGGAGCCAGGTGGTGGGGGACCTTAACTGTCTGGAAGAATCTCATATACCAAGAGAAGCCACAAATGACTTTGAGTTGGGGAATGACATAGTCAGATCTAAGCTTAAGGAGTATTGGTTTGTTGTCTTTGTTAAGGAGGAATCAGACTGAGTAAAGACTAGAAGGAGAGAATCCAATCAGGAGGCTATTTCACCAAATCAGGTAAGAGGTGATGAGGACCCAGAGCCTGTGGGAATGGAGAGGAGGGGATGAATTCCAGAGGTGCCAAGGAAGCAGAAATGAGAAAATTTCATGCCTGATTGGAGGGGATTGAGAGAATGAGGGAAAGGACAGAGCCAAGGATGACTCCAAGCCACAGACCCGGGTGACTCTGAGGATGGAGGTGCCCTCGACAGCCAAGACATTCTGGTCTGTTTCTCTCTGTGGCTGCTGAATGAGCCTTCTCCTCTGAGACTGTGCTTGGAGACATTAGGCCTGGGTAATGAGCCACAGCTTCATGTCTGCCTTCTTTCTTTCCCTGTGGTATCATCTGTCAAATGAGGGAGTTGGGTTGGATGCTCTCCAAGGCCCCTTTAAGCTTGAATATTCTACAAATCTATTAGGCTAGCACCTGTTTTTAGGGGATCAGGTGGGGAGGAGGTGGGGAGGAGGGAAGGCCTGAGGCTTCAGGGGAAGAGGAGGATGGGATTTGTGGGGAGGGGCAAATTAAACTGTTGGTTTCTCACCTCCCTTAAGTGAACAGTGCTGTAAACTAGGTCATTTTACAGGGTGTGGGGGGAGGATGAGCTAAATGGCAGAAAATGGACCCCACCAGAGCAAAGAAAGTCCTTCCCCACCCATTTGTCCAGATGGTTAAAAATTCTTATCATTGGCCACTCCTTTTTTTGGAAGCTGACTTTAGAGTGAGTATACTGGCTGAGAGAGGAAACCCTACTCAACACAAATAGGAACTGGACTTGAGATTTCACTGCTTTGAACTCCCTACTGAGGAAAGTCCCTCTACCAATGCAGGTAGGCTAAGCACCTTCTTTGAATTTAGTTTTAAAGAGTTGCTTGGGGCAATGAGAGAACAGGAGGAAAAAAGGAAAGAAGGAAGGAAGGAAGGACAGAAAGAAGGAAGGAATTTATAGGTAACGGAAACTGAGGCAGACAGATTAAGTGACTTGCTCAAGGTTACACTGCTAAATAAAGGTCTGAGGCAGGATCTAAACCCAGGTCAGGAAGGAAGGAAGGAAGGGAGGAAGGTAGGGAGGGAGGGAGGAAGGAAGGAAGGAAGGAAGGAAGGAAGGAAGGAAGGAAGGAAGGAAGGAAGGAAGGAAGAAAGAAGAAGGAAGGGAAAGAAGGGAGGAAGGAAGCCTCATGGAGGCCAGTGTAACTAGATTGCAGAATATGTAGATGATAGCAAGGTCTAAGAAGATTGACTCACCCATCTTCCTTTCATTTCTACATGTATTCCCCCTTCCCCCCTGCTTTCCCCACCAAGTAAGTCATCTCTTGGAACAAAAGCTGCTGAACTTGGCCTCAGAGGACCTGGATTCAAATCCTGACTTTTCCGCTTAACGTCTATGTGATGTTGGGTAAATTACTTAGCTGGTATAGATGTAAGGTTTGTCTTCTTTAAAATGAATGAGTGAGACTGACCAGGTAACATCACCAGTCCATTTCTGCTCTAGAGCTATGATAGAAGTGATATAAGATAATATTTTTTGAAAGCAAAATGTCAACAAATAAATGCTTATTGATCAACAGGATGAATGATATCCTCTGACTCAGGGAGTTTAGGATCTAAACTAACTAGCCATGGTTCTGGGGGAAAGTCCACCCGAAGACTTGCACTTTGGGTATATAGCTAGAAAAGGGGCTTGGATTATGAAGAGGGTGAAGTCTGTATCATGAGAAGAGAGATGGGAACAAAAAAACTAATGAGAAAAAGAAGCAGGAAAGAAGTGTAGAATAAGGTGAAACTGGGCCAGAGAAGGGGAGAGGGAGATGGGCTGAGGGGGAGAGGATGCCTGTAGGTGGCTGAAATGGGTCCACAGAGTCCTGTTCTCCTAAAATATGCCACATCTGTAGGTTAATGTCTGATGCCCTGGGAACTGCCCCGGTTGGCATTGATGGTACATGGATTCCTAAAGGGAAGTCCCTGCTGGCACACATTTACTCATGCCTCCCTGCAGACTCAGGTTAGGTCATGTTTCACCCCTACCCCAATAGAACATTTTCCGTTCCCTAACCCTCTCTCACTACTGTTTGCCAGCGTACTAAGTGAGCCTGATGCCGCCATGCTCAAACGCTGACTTTTTTTTTGGCCAAGCAGTGTGGAAGACATTGGACCAAGAGTTGTGGGGCCTGGGTTCAAGTCCTGATTCTACCTTGTACCTGTCGAGTGACCTTGGCAAAAGTCACTTCTCTGGAAATAGTGTGATAGGGAACAGGCATTTATTAAGTGTCTACTGTGTGCCAGGCACTGTGCTAAGTTCTTTACAAATATTTCACTTCATTTTCACAGAAATTGGATGCTGTTATCCAATTGAGCAATCTGAGGCAAATAGTGGTTAAGTGATTTGCCCAGAGCCACACAGCTAGTAAGTGTCCGAGGCTAGATTTGAACTCAGGTCTTTCTGATACCAGCACTCTGTCCATTACACTATCTAGCTGGCAGTGGAAAGGGCACTCTCTCTAATGTTGGAGAACTTGGATTCAGATCCCACTTCTGATACTACCTCTGTGACCCTAGGCCAGTGACTTCATCTTTCTAAGCCTCAGTTTCCTCATAGATCTAGATAGGATCTTTTATGAGCCTAGGTTTACTGATCTATCAAATGACCAGGCAGATACAATTGATAGAGTACTGGATTTGGAGTCAGGAGGCAATGGGTTCAAACCCCGTCTCAGATACTAGCTGTGTGACCCTGAGCAAGTTGCTTAAACTCTTTGTGCCTCAGTTTCCTCATCTGTTAAATGAGGGGGTTGGACTAGATGACCTTTAAGATCTCACTTCAAAATCTATGATCCTGTGGTACTGGAAACACTGTCTAGCTCTAACCTTCTAGAATGCTGTGGCTCTGTTGACAATAGGGGATGAAAGAGAAAGATGCTATCAGGTAACCATATGAGTGGAAACTTGGGATGCTGAAGAAGCAGTGTTATCAGTGGGCAGAGAAGTTGCCTGCCAGCTCTGACAGGAGATCAATAGAAGCCAGTGATCAATGCCATCAGTGGGAGTTTTGTGTGATGGAGGCAGCTTCCTGAGCCAGTCCCTCCCTGTTTGGGGGTGGGGTGTGGGATGCAGGGTGGGGCGCAGGATGTAGGGGTGGGGGATATAGGTGTGGGGAGTAGGATGCAGGGGTGGGGAGTGAGATGTAGGGGTGGGTACGGGATGCAGGGGTGGGGTGGGTGATACAGGGGTGGGGAGTGGGGGATACAGGGGTGGGGAGCAGGATGCAGCAGTAGTGTCCCAGCAATCTCAGAGAACAGGAGCAGGGTGGAACAGCCCAGGGAAAGCCCCTCAAGAAGTAGTCAACCAGGCTGATGTTGCTGGGAATATTGTTAGACAATACTTGGCTAATGTGGCATAAGGAACTTCCAGTGAGAAAACACCCTCTCCCAAAGCAGATATGCATCCACTTTGAAACTCAGAGAGTTACCCAGGCACATCGAAAGATTAGGGCATTGTCTTGGGTCACCTATCCATGGTATATCCTAAGTCAGACTTGAGGCCAGTTGCCTAAACTGCCATTCTATGCTGCCTCTCAGCTTGAGGCTGACGACATGATAGAAATCATGATAGTAGCTAGCATCTGTGTAGTACTTTAAAATTTACAATGTATTTTAAATTCGTTATCTCATTAGAGCCTTCTATTACTATCCCCATTTTACACATAAAGAAACGGAGGTATGGAGTGGCCAAGTGACCAAGTCACACAGGTATTGAAGGTCAGAAGCAGGATTCAAACTCAGGCCATTTTGTAGGTTCAGGCTCAGAATTTAAATCAACCAGATACTTGTACCCACACACCAATTTATAAACAGAAGTTTATTTAACAATGGCATGGGAAGGATATGAAGCAAATATACGGTTCTGGTTCTGTTGGACACAGCTCCCTTTATCTTTATGTAGAAATGTCCCTGGTCACATGTATGGATTTACATGAAAGCCAGAAGTCAATCATGTCTGAGCAGCCCCGAATTCTCACGGGCTAAGACAACTGCGAAACTAGGTCAATGGTTTCAGCCTTAGTCCCCTGGAACAATGAAGTCTTGAAAAAGGTTTTGTTACCTTATTTTTGGCAGAAGGAGGGAATAGTCTAGGCTAAGTGGAGTACATGTTCTTGTCATAGGATGCCATTATGATATAAAATCAGGAGGGAGGGCAGGAAGGAGGTATCACTTGAACCAGGCAAAACTAGTCACTCTGGAAGGTTGGGCAGGCAATACCAAGCATAGAGGCCATACTCAGGGAAGGAACAGGATGGGCTTAGGTGAGGCATGGAATAGCACAACTGGGCTATGTCTACTCAGTGGACGTCTACTATCTGTTAGCTGTCTATTTTAAGTAATTACTATTACTAACTACTTGCTAAAACCAATTCCTACTTGCCGAGAGAAAAGAAAGATTGTGAATGCTGGGGCCCTGGGGACAAGCCCTTTGTCACCTTGCCCTAGTTAAAGGTGTGTGGAATAAAATCCAGTTCCTGTCTTTCAAAAGTTTTCAGTTTAGTAGGGAGAGGAGACATGCACTATAACAAGACCCTCCCAGTCTCTACGTTGGCCCATTCTAAGGACGGCAGTGGAGGATGACAGAAGAAAGAACTGGCTGCAACTACCCCAGCTGTGCAATGGATAGTGTTCTCCAGCCTCACATGACTTCTCCCACCGCCATCACTAAAACTCACTAGTCCTCCATTTTAATAAACTAATTAGCTCAATAAATGTTATATATATCCTTCCTCCCATCCATCCATACATCCGTCTTTTGTCATCTTTGTGTCTTGCATAAATTGGATTTAAGTGAGGCATGAAGTCACAGCCTCACTCTCTCTTCTGGAGTCATCACAGTCCAGAGGCAGGACAGAATCAAGACAACTGATGATGACTCAAGATGCAGTGGATGACCTTGGTGTCTTCGATGTCTAACCAAGCTTTAAGCACTCTGCAGGCACTATGGCAGGCAGGCAGGCATACATACATACATACATACATATATCCATCCATCCATCTATATATTCATACGCATATTTATTCATTTGTTTACTTGTTTGTTTTTGCTGTTCTTTGGCTAGCAAAAGCACACCTCCTACTGGAATAAGCTTCTTAGAAAACATGACTTTATCTCTTACCAGGCTGAATTATGGTTTCTCGATAATGCCTGAGAGATCTCTTCATTATGGAAGATCACTCCAGTCCGCAAGTGAAAAGTACCTTCTGCCCCTCCAATTGGCCTCTCCTTTGATTGGATGGCTTTTGCCAGAACCTCCACTTAAAGAAGGTGACCAGGACAGTTATATCTTTATTTTTAGCCAATCTGCTCTTTGCACTTGTCTACCATGGCCCCAGGCAGGACTAGATACCGAAAACATCCTTCCAACACCCTACATAAACACATACTTTTCATTTTCCATTTGTATGTGTTTCCCCCATTAGAATATAAGTTCCGTGAGGGCAGGAACTTTTTATTTTTGCTTGTATTTATATTCTCAACACTTAGCATAATACCTAGCACAATGTAAGTGCTTAATAAATGCTTGTTAACAGAGTCTTGGAGCTCACTCATAGTTAGTCTATTACATTTTTCTCTTTGTATCCCCAGTATCAGAGGATACAAAGAATGGGAAGGTTACAAAAAAGCCCTCCCCTCAAGGAGCTTACATACTAGTGAAGGAGATAACAGGTAAATAAACATGAATATACAAGATACAAAGAAAGTAGAAAGAAAGTTACCTTAAAGGGCAAGGGTCACATCCCTGGGAGATAGGGATTGCCTTCTGAAGAATGGGAGCATTTCAGACAGAAAGGCAGGAAGGGACCAGGTTATGAAGAATCTTAAATGCCAGAAAGAGGACTTTATATTTGATTCTGGAGGTAATAGGGAGTCACTGAAGTTCATTGAGCAAGGAATTGACATGGTCAGTCCTGAACTTTAGGAAATTCACTCTGACATTTTGTGGGAGGGTGAATTAAAGCAGAGAGAGGTTTGAGGCATGGAGAAAAAATACAAGTCTAGGGGAGAGGTGACAAGAGACTCAACTAAGGTGGGGGTTATGGAGAATGAAGAGAAGGGGATATATACAAGAGATGTGAAAGAAGAAACAAGGCCTGGCAACTGATTGGATATGAATGAGTGAGAACTGAGGGTGACACTGAGGTCATGAACCTGGGAAAGTGGGAGATTGGTGCCTTGGACTGGAACAGGGGAGTTGGGAAGAGGAGAAGGTTTGGGAGGAAAGATAATGAGTTCTGCTTTTTACACATTGAGTGTGAGATGTTTGTGGGCCATTCAGTTAGGAATGTACAGTTGTACTCAGGAGAGAGAATGAGGCTGATTGGACATTCTCTTTCTCTCTCTCTCTCTCTCTCTCTCTCTCTCTCTCTCTCTCTCTCTCTCTCCTCCCTCTCTCTCTTCTCTATCATCTATATACAGATTAAAATTGAATCCATAGGAATTAATTAGATCATCAAGTGAGACTACAGAGAGAAATGAGAAAAGAGAATCCCAGGCAGAAGTTTGGGGTTCACTTATTACTAGAGGATATAACAAGCATGAAGACCTAGCACAAGAGACTGAGAAAGAGAAAATCCTCACTGGCATATCCAGACCCTTCATCTGCCTTGATAGCTCAACAACCTTCCTTCTTTAAAGATCACTCAGTTTATATCAACATCTTGCACAGCTCCTTCTCTGCTGGCCTTTAGGTGCCTCATCCTGCTTTATCAAGGACTCCAGTCCCTGGTTCATAACATTTCCCTCTAATCCAGCCTCTTTTCTTATATTTGGGAACTCCAATATTCACGTTGATGTTCCCTTAAACATCCTGGTCTCCAAGTTTACTAGCATCCTCCACTTCTTTGATCTATACCTCCTTCCATCCATCCACCCACCCACCCACCCATTCATCCATCCATCCATCCATCCATCCATCCATCTATCCATCTTTTGTCTTCTTTGACTCATGCATAAATTGGGTTTAAGTGAGGCAGAGTTGCACAAAGTCGTCAGCCTCACTCTCTTCTCCGGAGTCATCACAGTCTAGTGGCAGGAAAGAATCAAGACAGCTGGTGGTAGCTCAAGACGCAGTGGATGACCTTGGTGTCTTCGATGCCTAAGCTGTATCTTGGCCATCCACCAGGATTGTCACATCACTGATAGCTCACAATCCCCTAAAACTATCTTTCCTTCATGATCTTGAAGTCTTAAATTCCTCTTGTTGGTTACAATGTTCCATTCTTCCATTTCTCCCTTTGTTCCATTCTTGCTAAACTATTTTCAAAATTAATTTTTGAAAGATTAACAGAAGTTAACTCCTCTATTTACCACCACCCCCATTGGAAAAGAAAAGCAATACCCTTGTAATGAATTGTTAAACCTATTCGTCATCCTCACCATGAGCTTGCCTCTCTATTCCAACATCTAGCATAGTGCCTGAAACATCATAATCACTTAATAAATGCTTATTGATTAATTATTTCTCCTAATCCATCACCCCTATTGACTTCACTGACTGCTAAGTCAGTCTTGACCCTACAGTTAAATAGTTTAGTTATGCACTGTCCTCTACCCTTCACTTCCTTGGCTTTTGTCTTTCTTCTGTTCAAGTCCATTAATCGTCAACCATGGGGCACATACACCAACCACCCTCTCCACTCCTGTTTCCAATATGTTGCTAAATGCATGCTAAATCCATTAGACATTCATGTTATCTAGCCTCAATGGGGTCTTTGCTTTGGTGGGTCTTCCTGTTATTCTTCCATGTCCCACTCCTGCTAGCAACAATTTCAAAGCCTCTTCTCTCTCCCAGACCCTAAAATTAACCCTGAAGTCTTTTTCCTTAGCAGATAATTTCATCTCCTACTCTTCCTTCCTTCCTTCCTTCCTCCCTTAATCCCTCCCTTTCTATCTTTCCTCCTCTCTCTCTTTCTTTCTTTCTTTCTCTTTCTTTCTTTCTTTTTCTTCCTTCCTTCCTTCCTTCCTTCTTTTACTTTTCTTTCTTTCTTTCTTTCTTTCTTTCTTTCTTTCTTTCTTTCTTTCTTTCTTTCTTTCTTTCTTTCTTTCTTTCTTCCTTCCTTTCTTTCTTTCTTTTTCTTTTTCTTTCCCTCCTTTCTTCCTTGCTCTCTCTCTCTCTCTCTCTCTCTCTCTCTCTCTCTCTCTCCCTCTCCCTCTCCCTCTCTGTCTCTCTCTCTGTCTCTCTCTGTCTCTCTCTCTCTCTCTCTCTTCAAAAATAGGGGTCCTATTGTGATCACTCTTCTTCTTCTCTACTTCATAGCTCCAAACCTTTGTGCATCTCCATATCAACACCCATGGTTTCAAATATCACGTATATGCAGATAACTACTATATGTTCAACTAAAGTGCCTTGAGCATAGGCACCTAGATATTTTAGTGGATAAAGCAATGAGTTTGGAGTCAGTAATATCTACATCAGAGACTTACTGACTGTGTTACTCTGGACAAGCAGTGAAACCTGTCTCAGCCTGAGCTTCTTCATTTGTCAAAGGAGAATAATAATAGTAATTCCCTCACAGGGTCATTATAAAGATAATATTAGATGTCATTTGGAAAGTGCTTTGCAAATATTAAAGCTGCTAAATAAATATTAGTTATTAACAACAATATTGATTGTTATCATCATCTAAAATGAGATATAAAAATATCAGCACTTGCTTCTCAGCCTTGGCCTTCTTCTATTAAAAGTCAGAATTCAATTCAAGTCTTTGGTGAGAACTCAATGCTACCTTCCGATCTGTGAATGACAGAGGAACAATAGAAAACACAGACTCTACCTCTGAGTGACTTGGAGTTTAATCAGAGAGAGTAAGATTGTGAGGTTCCAATTATAATTACTCCTGCCCTGAAGGAGTTGGTATTATACTGGAAGGGGATACAAATTGGATTTAGGTAAAGGAATACATAGTAATTTGAGAATGAAGTGATCATTAGAAAATAATGGTGTGCACCTGGGGATTCTTGAAGGAAGGAAGGGAGAAAGGAAAGGAAAAAATGAAAGAAAATAGAAGATAGTAGGAAGGGGAAAAGAAAGAAGGGGAAAGGAGAAAAAACATAGAAAGGGAGGGAGGAAAGAAGAAAGGAAAGGTGGAAGGAAAAAGAAAGAGAAGGAAGAAGAAAGAAAGGAAGGGATGGAAGGAAAGGAAGGAAGAGGTAATGGAAGAAAAAGGAAGAGAGAATGATAGAAAGGGAGGGAAAGAGAAAAAAGGAAAGGAGAAAAAAGAAAGAAAGGCAAGAAGAAAGGAAGAGAGGGAAGGAAAGGAAGAACAAAGGAAAGAAAGAAAAAGGAAGGGAGAAAAAAGGAAGGAAGGAAGAAGGAAGGAAGAAAGGAAGGAAGGAAGGAAGGAAAGAAGGAAGGAAGGAAGGAAGGAAGGAAGGAAGGAAGGAAGGAAGGAAGGAAGGAAGGAAGGAAGGAAGGAAGGAAAGGAAAGGAAAGGAAGGGTCAAATTTAGGCTGGAAAGGTGGGGTAAAGATCATTGTAGGCAGGTGGGGCAGCATGAGGAAAATGAGGCTCCGGAGTTTCTGCTTTACCCTTCTATATTTGACAGAGGTTCATAGGACCAAAGCAGGGAATCTCAACAGGCAATTTTGCTGAAGGAAACCTTTGATGATGTGGAGTCAGTCTAACCAAGAGATGATACTGTCACTAACAGATGCATCCCATTAAGAGCCCCTAATGGAAGGTAAAAATGTTTTACTTGGTTGTAATTGTGTTGATGCTGACATGGATTTGTGACTCTTTGGGCTGTCCCATTCTTTCCTGGCTAATGGGAACATCCATTAAGCCTCAGCAAAGTTACAGCAAGAAAACTTGGGATCTCTAGGAGATGACAGGTGAAGACATTACTCAGCTGTCCATTAGTTTAGTCAACAAGCATTGTAAGTGCCTCCTATATTCCACAAGCCATGACAGGCACTAGGAATATAATGACAAAAACAAAACAATCCACCTTCCAGGACAGTGACTGTATCACTTTTTCTCTTTTATCTGCAGTGCCTAGCTCTGTACACGACACATATTAAATACTTAAGCAATACTTGTGGAATGAATCAATTTTCTTCTTCGAGCCTTACTACAATCCTGAGATAGATAGTACAGTTGAATTAAGTTTCAAGGAGCACTGATTAAGCTCTAGCTATGGACCAGGCATTGTTCTAATCACTGGTATCGCAGGTGTCCCTATTCTGAAGACACTTCCCCTCTTTAGACCTGTTTTCTCTTTCATAAAAAAGTGAATGATAATATCACAAAATGGAAAGGTATGTTTCATAGGGTTATAGATCTGGACCCAGAAGGGACTGAACGTTTGACTGTGGCTGGGTTTCCCTAGTTTCTCCAGTCTCAAGGGCCATTGCTGTCCAGTAGGTGAAATGCCTTTGCCCTCTCCATCCCTCTGCCCATCATGGTTCTCTAATTTTTAAAAAAACTTCCTACATAGAAGGATGCTCTTTTAGAAGGGGAAGGGAGAGAGTGATACATTGGGAAACGTAGGTGGTGAAAAAATAAAAGGGGATAAAAGACCCATGATTCTATGATCAAGAATATGCCCTATACATAGTAGAGAATCACAGGAAGGTTTACACGAATGTGAAGTAAGCAGAATCAGGAAAACAGTATAACCTATGACGTTGACAACATATATAATGGGAGCAAGAAGAGAGAAACAGCCAAGACTAAAATTATAATGACCAAGCTTGCTTGAAAGAAGACATATGAGAAGGTATACCCCCTCCCTTACATATACACCTTCTTTACAGAGGTGGGGTATCATGGATGTGGAATACTTCATATAATGTTAGATTTTTTAAATGTGTTGGTTAGTTTTGGTGCACCGTTCTTCTCTCTCCCACCCCCCACAGACTTCTTTTTTCCTAATCATAAGAGATCATTCTCTGAGCAAAAGAGGAAAGGTAGATATATTTTGAAAGGCAAGTGGTATAAAAACTAAAAAAAAAAATCAACAAAAGTTTATTTTAAAGCCTCCAGCATTTAAAAAGAAAAGAAAAGATGACTCCAAGGCCATATTTGAGATATAATTTGAAGGGCACTGTAACATCACTGTTACCTCAAGATATCTCCTCCCACTGCCTTTCTATAGTGCCTAAAATTTCACTATTAGAAATTAATTGCTTATGATTAAGCCATTGCCCATTGGGAAATTTTGAGACATTCATTAAGATATTATTCAACAACAGTCGAGATATTCTATCCCTGAGAGGATCCATCCCATCCATCCCATTACTCACAAAATGCTAATTAAGATCATTGGATCATAGATTTAGAACTGGAAATGATCTTAGAATTCATCAATTCCAATCCCCTTGGTGTATAGTTGAGAGATCAGGTGACATCCCCAAAGTCATATAGGCAATGAGAAGCAGAGCTGAGATTTGAACTCAGGTCATCTGATTCCAAATAGAATATGCTCTTTTCCACACAGCATACTACCTCTTAATTAGTAAAGGAATTCACAATATGCTTGGTCAAACAGAGAGCAGGGCCCTGAGCACATAAGCTCAGGACAGATAAAATTAAATTGGAAGAGGGGGAAGAGATGAGAAAATGCACTTGGGGCATCATGTTCACTTCTGGGTCTCATAGATTAAGAAAGACATTGATAAGATGGAGAGTGGCCAGAGGAGCACACTCAAGGCACGTAATGGGCTTGAGTCCATGTCGTATGAGGACTACTTGGAGGAGCCAGGCATGTTTAACCTGGAGAAGAGGAGACTCAGGGGAGACATGATTGTTGGCTTTCAGGATTTGTCATGACGATGAAGTAATAAACTTTATTCTTTCATCCTAAAGGGCAGAACCAAGAATTGTGGGTAAAACTTCGCAGGGGCGGGGGGAGGCATGAATTTAGGCTTAGTGTCAGGGAAGAAAAATTTCCTAATAATTTGAATGGTTCCAAAGTGGAATGGGCAATGTCAAGAGGTGGTAGGTTCCCTCTCCCTGACCCCGGAAGGTCTTAAACCAGAAACTGGATGACCATTTGCCAGGTGTGTTATAGTAGGGATTGTTTTCTTGTATGGATCAGACCAAATGGTTGCTAAGATCCCTCCTAGCTCTGAAATTCTGTGACTGTAATTCTGTGACTTGATGACCCCTTCGGTTCCTTCCTGTTCTAAGTCTACGATATTATGAAAAGAACTCTATCAAACCTATGCCCTTCTTTCCCTAGCTTACTCACAGTTTTGTATTTAAGAGGTGTCTGGGACTATTGGTATATTTGAAAGAGGCCTAAGGTCCCCTTGACCTCTTACCCAGAAAATAAGGCTGTCCTTAATGACTGGAGTTTCTCAGTCCTAAAATGAAATTCTGCACAGGTCTAGTTTCCCATATCATCCTAGAAATACCATGTGTACTGCTTTTCCTTCCTGGGGCCTGATCAGACCCCTGAGAAATGAGAACATTCCATCCCCCTCACCACGCCTCTGCAAAGGCTGCCCCCCCAAAAAGTTGGGAATGCTCTCTCTCCTCACTCTCACCTCTTTAGAACCTCTAGCTCCCTTCAAAGCATAGCAGACAAGCCACCTCCAATGTGAAGTCTTCACTGATATCCCTCCACTATCACTCCATTGTTATTTTCATTTCTGTCTTGAAATTACTTTGTTTAGACTTTGTGTCCACTTATTTGAACACTTACTGCAACACGCCCGCCTCCGGTCCCTTGGTAGCTTCTTGAAATGAGGGATTGCTTTCTTTCTATTTTTGTATCTCCAACATCAATCACAGTGACTTATATTCCTGGTTATCTAGACCCAATTTTAGTTCTCCTTTCTGCCACTAGAGGCATCTGGGTGTCCCAATGGATAGCGTGCTAAGCCTGAAGTCAGGAAGACTCATCTTCCTGAGTTCAAATCTGGACTCAGACACTTACTAGTTGTGTGACCCTGGGCAAGTTACTTAACCCTGTGTGCCTCAGTTTCCCCATCTGTAAAATGAACTGGAGAAGGAAATGGCAAACCCCTCCAGTATCTTTGCCAAAAAAACCTCAAATGGGGTCTTGAAGAGTTGGACATGACTAACTGACTAAACAAGAAGTGTAAAGGGGTGACATTCAAGATAAGCCTCCAAGGAAGCCAGGGATTCAAAGAGGGCAGAGGTGAGGAGGGAATGCATTTCAGGCATGGCAGACAGCCAGTGTGAAAACCCAAGAATGGGAGAGAGAATGTTGTTTGCAAGGGAAAATAAGCAGGTCAGTATAGCTTAGGCATAGATTTCATGAATGGGAGCAATGTATAATGATTCTGAGGTGGAAATGGAGATACACTCTGAAGGGCATTAAAAGTCAGAGAAGTTCATATTTGTTTTTAGAGGCAATAGGGAGCCATTGTGGTTTCTTGACCAAAGGAGTGGAGATCTATGCTTTAGTAATATCAGTTTTATAATTGTGGAGGATGGATTGGTCTCAGGAGGATGAATTAGGATGTAGTTGCACTAGTTCAGGTGAAAGGTGATTAGGGCTTGACTAAGGTACTGGACTAGTATTGAAAAAACCCTCCCAGCTCTAAGTATTATGACATTTGTTGCTGAAATGAATTACCTCATGCCTTCCTGGGCTCTGCAGGGGAGATGGCCAATGTAGATATTCTCCTGAGCTTCTCCTTCTATTCCACCAGACAGTCAGCCTGATGGCTGTATGCATGGGAGGCAGAGAAGGATATGCTGCATCCTGACCACTTATCAGTAGCAGTCCTTGAAAGGCCAGAGCATCCCAACGTGGAAGGCAGTTTCCCAAGGGTCCCTCCTGGCCAGCCCCCTTTCCCTGCTGCGGTCAAGTCAGTCCTTGCAAGTCTATTGTGGAATTGGTGATTACCTTGCCAACCTCATCCTCTTCAGAGCTCAGCAGGGAGATTGATTTTGAGCTAGTGTGGAATTGAAAAGGTGATGGGAGAGAGAGAGAGGGACAAATTGATGGGTTTCTGCTTTCTCTCCCTGTCACCCTGTAAATACAGTTTTAAAAGGCACTACTTGAAAATGGTGAGATGCTCCCCACCTCTGAGAGGAGACAGGGAAATGTGGAACTGCTGGCTGGGGGCCAGACATCCCCATCTTTGGCTCGGCTCCCTCTCTGTACTCCCCTTGTGTGACTGAAGTATACAGAAAAGAACCCTGGCTATGAGTGTGGAGCACTGCATAAACTTCCATGCTTGGTAGGTCCTGCCACTTGAGGGACCTTGAGTAAGTCACCTGACTTTCATGCAGCTCAATCACCTCCCTTGTAAAAATGAGGGCAGCTAGGTGGTGCAGTGGATAGAGCACCAAGTCAGGAAGATCTAAATTCAAATCCAGCCTCAAACACTTACCAGCTGTGTGACTCTGTTTGCCTTAGTTTCCTCATCTGTATAATGACCTGGAGAAGGAAAGGGCAAAGCATTCCAGTATCTCTGCCAAGAAACCCCAAATGGGATCATGAAGAATCAGACATGACTGAAACAAATGAAGGCCAACAATGAACAAATATGAGGGGGATGGGCTAGATGGCCCCTGAAGTCCCTTCCAGCTCCAGCTTCAGGGTTCTGTGAGGTTATCAACTCTGCCTTATCTGCAAGGGGATCATCATAGAGACCATCTGGCCCAACTTCCTTGGTTTTCAAGTGACTTGTCTTAAGTCATATGGGCAATGAGCATCACAGGTAGGGCTCACAGCCAGCCCCTACCATAGTGTGCCAACATCCCACAGGAATTTGAATATGGACACACTGAGCCATTCTTTCTAACTCTGAACTGAGTGTCCTTTCTATTGACCTTAGCTCAGGGCCCGGCACATAGTAAACACTGTTATAAATGTTTGTTGAGTGGCTGACTGACTACCACACTGCCAGGAGAGCTGGGGAAGGGATTTATTTAGTCCAGTGAATGGAGGATACTCCCTGAGAGCCAGAACACATAGTTGAGAAGGTCTCAGATGAAGTTTCACCTAAATCCACCTTCCTAATACTTAATCCCATCCCCATTCAATTGGATTGGGAATCCAAGAAGTAACATGGAGAGAAGGGGATGGAACCCAGGTATCCTGACTTCAGAACCAGTGTTCTGTCCACCATAGAACAATACATCTCCAAGGAACGTGTGATTCATAAGTGGCTTCTCCAATATTCATAATGCCCTATCATCGCCCCCCTCCACCAACATAGAGGAGACTCAGGGAATTACATACAAATTCTCCTTGATCCAAATGGGGGTGTGTAAATCTGTTCCCCCCAAATCATGGACAGACAAAATATTTCAGTGCCAAATGACATCTCTCTCTCTGTCTCTGTCTCTGTGTCTGTATCCTCTCTCTCTGTCTCTCCCTGTCTGTTTCTGTTTCTCTCCTCTCTCTCTCTCTCTCTCTCTCTCTCTCTCTCTCTCTCTCTCTCTCTCTCTCTTTCTCTGCCTCTCTGTCTCTGTCTCTCTCCTCTCTCTGTCTCTGTCTGTCTGTCTCTCTCTCTCCCCTGTCTCTGTCTCTCCTCTCTTTTTCTCTCTCTGTATATGTGTGTATGTAATATATCTATGTATTAATTTGCTTGTACATAAACCGACACAGAGAGACGAGACAGAGAGAAGCAGAGTGACAGATAGAGACAGAGAAATAGAGACAAGACTGAGAGAAAGAGACAGACTGACAGAGCAAGACAGAGAGAGACAGAGACAAAGAAAAAGACAGAGACAGAAAGAGAGAGTAAGAGGGAAGCAGACAGAGATAAAGAGATAGAGACAGAGAGGTAGGCAAAGACAAAGAGACAAAGAAAGAGACAGACAAAGACAAACAGAGACAAATAGGGTCAGAGAGATAGAGTGAGACACAGAGAGATAGAGACACAGAAAGTCAAGGACAGAGATTACTGTCATACTGCACACTCAGTTCTAGCTCAATAGCCAATATAAAGGCTTGGTTATCATATGGTAAGCCAAACAGGAACAAAGAGTCCCTTTGTATGCTCCAAATGGGTAAAAGTGTCCTGCAATCTACATGCCCAGAGAGAAGCTTATCAAGAATCCATGTGGGGTGGTACTAGGCAATGCATGCTGCTCATGTTCTAATCCTAAAATTAGGCCCTTATTGGCAAGTCTCCAGTTGCATATGTATATATATGCCTTGTGTGTGTGTGTGTGTGTGTGTGTGTGTGTGTGTATGTGTGTGTGTGTGAACTGATTTGGATTTGCGTGTCTCTTCCCTTCCCCATCCCCATTAGAGTGGTTTATGGAAATATGATTAGACTGTTGTGTAATTATAACCAAGATTGATCAGAGAGAAGAGATGAGAAAACGAGCCCCCCGTCCTTGCAAAGGGGAAAGACTATGAGGACACACGTACTGACAGGTGCAGTGGATGGCTTGGTTAGTCTTGCTGAACCACATGTTTTTCTCTATACTTCTTTACAGCAGATCAGTCTCTGGGTAGGGGAGGAGGGTAGCGCTATATTTGGAAGTGAAAGAAATGGAAAAATAGAATATAGCAATAAGATTTAAGGAAAAAAGAAAATGACTATATCTGCCCAACTGTGGTCACATCAGGACAAATACAACAATCTAATGTCAACACATGGATTTCTATTTTTTTAACACATGAATTTTTAAATACATCCTTTCCCATTGGTTTGTGAGTTCCTTGGAAGCCAAGATTCTGTCTTTTCTATATCTCCCAGATTTCCCTAAATTGGCTATTATCCACACATGGCCATAGCTAGAGACCCAGACCATACTGGTACTCATTTTCTGAAGGGGTCATACGGTATCGAAAGGTCTTGTTAGGTCATCACTCTGCTTCTTGGCCATTTCCATGAATTTTGCATAAGAATTCTGCATCACTTGTAAGAAGGAAGGCTGTGTAAGGCAGTGGAAAGAGCCTTGGCTCTGGATTCAGAGGACCAAGGTTCAAATCCTGACTGATGGATGCTTACTAGCTCTTTGACTTTGGATGAATCAGTCAATAATTTTTTTTTTATTCAATTTAATTTTGTTTTCAGTTCTAAATTTTCTCCCTTCCTCTTCCCACCCATTGAAAAGACAAGAAAAGCAAAATCTGTTAAAATATGAAGTCATTTAAAACAAATTCCCATATTAGCCATGTCCAAAAATAAAGACAGAAACAAAGAAAGGAAAGAAAAATTAAAATAAAACACACCTCAATCTGTACTCTGAGTCCATTAGCTCTCCTTCTGGAGGTGGGTAGAATGTTTCATCATGATGATGAGACCTCTGGAATCAGGAATCATGGTTGGCCATTGTGCTGGTCAGAGTTCCTGAAGTCTTTCAAAGCTAATTATTTTTTACAATATTGTTATTGTATAAATTATTCTCCTGGTTCTGGTCAATTCACTTTGCATCAGTTCATAGATGTCTTTTCAGTTTTTTTCTGAAAACATGGCCTTCATCATTTCTTGTAGAACAATAATATTCTATCAATAAGCATTTATTAAATACCTACCATATGCCAATAATTCCAGAGGATCAATGCCCTCCCTACATGGCCTTGTCCATAGCAGACCCTGACAACCGTTCCTAAGAAAGTCAGTCAGCCTACTTTGCTTCAGGCAGTATATTAAGTTCTGAAAATATAAAAGGAGGTGAAAACAGCTCCTGCTGAAAGGGGTTTATAGTCTAATGGGAAGAAAGAAAGAAAAAAAGAAAGACAGGAAGGAAGAAAGAAAGAAAGGAAGGAAGGAAGGAAGGAAAGAAAGAAGGAAAAAACAAAGAAAGAAACAAAGAAAGAAAACTGAATGTTGTATAATCTTATTGATAAAGGAGGGAGGAAGAAAGAAAAAAAAGGAAAATGGGATCCTTCAATCTGTATTCAGACAATATCAGTTCTTTCTCTGGAGGTGGATGGTATTTTTCATTGAGTCTTTTGGGATTGTTTTGGATCATTGTATTGCTGAGAAGAGCCAAGTCATTCACAATTTTTTGTCCTACAACATTGCTGTTATCATGTGTAATGTTTTCCTGGTTCTGTTCACTTCACTTTGTATCAGTTCATGTAAATCTTTCCAAGTTTTTCTGAAATCATCCTGCTTGTCATTTCTTTTAATGAAGCAAGGTTTTTATAACTCTATATCCAGAGCTTCATCTAAAACAGAGGGGCCACATGTACTCATTTCTACCAGGAGAAAAATAAGTTAAACTCTACCTGGGCCTATCACTCATGTTCCACCTCTCATTTCTACTGTTTTGCATACACAGTCCCCTGTACCTGGAGTGCACTCCCTCCTTGCCTCTGTGAGCCCCTAATCTCCTCTGATGCTCACTCAGCTCAAACATTAACTCCTACCTGAGGTATTTTCAGATGCCCCCAGAAGCTAGTGCCTTCCCCTAAAAATTATCTTGTGTTCATTGATTCTCTACTTATAGAGAAACAAAATGAAAAAGTGGAGGAGAGAGAGAGAGTGTTGGTATTTGAGTAAGGTAGAACTAGGTTTAAATCCTAGTCATTTAGTCAACAAACATTTGTTTAGTCCCTACTATGTGCCAGACACTGGGCTAAGTGCTGGGAAAACAAAGAAAGGCAAAAAACTTGTTCCTCTCTCAAGAATCCCACAGTCTAATGGGTGTGTGTGGGGGGGGAGACAATATGCAAACAACTACAAACAAACAAGATATAAGCAGAATAAGTTTGGAGGTGGTCTCAGAAGGAAGGCATGAAGATTAGGGAGGACTGGGAGAGGGTTCTTGCAGAGAATCCTTTTTTACTGAGACTTCAAAGAAGCCAAGAGGTCAAGATGAGGAGGGAAGAGCGTTGCAGGCTTGAGGCACAGCCAGTGAAAATGTGCAGAGTTGGAAGCTCGAGTATTATTGAATCAAAGAATAAATGGGGTGGGGTGTAAAGTGTAAGAAGACTGGAAAGGTGAAGGAGAGCAGGTTATGAAGGCTTTTGAATACCAAACAGGAGCTTATATTTGACCCTGGAGATAATAAAGGAGCAACTGGATTTCGTTGAATAGGGAAGTAACAAGGGCAGACCTGTGCTTTATGCAGATCACTCTGACAGCCAAATGGAGGATGAACTGAAGAGGGGAGAAGCTTGAGGCAGGCAGCTCCACAAGCAGGCTATTGCAGTAGTGCAGGAGATGAGAAGCTACACCAGGGTGGTGGCAGTATCAGAGGAGAGAAGGAAGCATACATAAGAGACATTATGAAGGTAAAAAATCACTTAAAGTCAGTAGGCAGAGCAGTGGATAGAGCATCAGGCCTGAAGTCAAGAAGACTCATGCTCCTAAGTTCAAATCTGGCCTCAGATACTTACTAGATATTCAACCCTGTTTGCCTCAGTTTCCTCATCTGTAAAATATGCCAGAGAAGGAAGTGGTAAAATGCTCCAGTATCTCTGCCAAGAAAACCTCAAATAGGGCCACAAGGAGTCAGACATGACTGAAATGCCTGAACAACAACAAACCTCTGAGGGTTCTGGTCATCTCTGTAAGCTGCAGAGAAGGTACCATCCAAACCTTGGTGGAGGGAATTCTACCTTCCCTTCTCAGTTCCCAGTACCATTGAAATCACAGATCCAGTGTATTTTATGTTTATTTTCCATACATTTCTATGTCTACAAATTATCTCTCCCAGACTGAATATAAGTTTCTTGAAGTCAGGACACATAGTAGGTATTCAATAAATGCCTATTGAGTGAATAATAGTGATAAACCTCTATATTATGCTTTAAGGTGTATAAAGTGCTATACAATCATTCAAGAGGATCCTTCCTCTCCCCTCCCCACCTATAGCAGTCTCTGACTGCCATTTGTCATATACACCCTGGTGCTCTAGTGAAAGCCTCACTGGAGATGTCGAAAGAATCTCAGATCCTCAGCCTTCTCTTGCGTATCTGCTATAAGGTGGGCATATTTGATGAAAGACAGGTCCCATTAGCAAAATCTCTTCTTCCAGGGGCCTTAGGATGCTGGTACATGATGTCTGCCTGTTTTTGCAAGCTCAGATGAGAAGCCTGGTGGGCCAGAGAGCTTCCTATCTCTTATTCAAAGGAATGAAAACAATCCCTGTCATCTGTCTTCTTTTGGAGGTTGTCTTGCCCTCCTTGTTCAAACAATGTGTCATCCCTGCAGATCCCTGCTGAATTTGTTCAACCCAGTTGAGCTTTGGCCCGTGATCCCAGACTCAGTGGGAGGAGGGAGGGTGTCTCTCCCCTCCTTCCTAGGTAAGCTATCTTTCCTGTCCTTCTTTACTTCCAGGCTTGCTCCTCAGACCCCAATTACCTCACCAAAGCCTTCATGATTGATATACTGTCCTTACAAGCCAGTAGCATATCAATGAGGCAAGGATCGGCAATCTGTCAACCTGCCTCAGAGGAAAGTGGGAGAGCGGTTTTATGTTTGTGGGCAAGACGGTAGAAGTCTCACTTGCTTTGATGCAAGGAAGGAAGAAAATAAAAACTGGGAGGAAGATGCCATTTGCTTTATATCTGATCCTACGATTCTTTCAAAAGGTGGACTTTACTGGTTCTCAGTGTGAGAGAGTGGAAAGAACACTGGGCCCTGAGTTGTGAGACCAGAGTTCAAATATCTCCTGAGATAGTCCTTAGCCATGTTACTTTGAGCAAACACTTTTCTTGATGAACCTCGGTTTCCTCATTTGGATGTGGCTACAAGCCTATGGAGCTTTGTTCCTGGCCACATGCACACTCACATAAACGCACACAGTCATAGAGTTAGAGTTGGAAAGGACTTATAGACTTAGCCCAACACACATTTTAAAAATGAGGAAACAGACACAGAGGATGATTGTAAATTTTAAAAGTTCTTTGAAAATGTCAAAGTGAAATTTCTGTTCAATTCAATAGATATCTGTTACATACCTCTTGTGTGTAAGACATTGAAGATGCAAAGACAAAATCAAAAGCAATTCCATCCTTCAAGGAGCTTACACTCTGTGAGTAATCATTATCCACAACTTGAAATATTGACAAAAAGGATTTTTCATGGGCATCAGACCCAGATTATCAGACCAATTAGAATTACCAATTAGAAGACTTCTAATTTTTTATATATGATGATGGATCGACTTCTTTTAAATCAACAGGACAAGTGTCTTGAGCTGTTTGTCTAATAGTAGAGGTTGTTTAGCACTGGAACATCCACAGGTATATCCTACCATGACTTCTTTATCAAGTATGGGTTATCAAGATGGCTACTGAGATCCTTTACAAATCTGAAACTCTGTGGTCCCAAATGAACAAATTAACGAATGAACATGGCTCTATGATCCAAATGGAGCAGCTATGTGCTACAGTGGACAGAGTGCCAGGCTTGGAGTCAGGAAGACCTGAGTTCAAATCTGTCCTCAGATATTTACTAGCTGTGTGACCCTGGGCAAGTCACTTAACCCTATCTGCCTCAGTTTAGAAAACTTCGTTCTGTGCAATTTGTAGCAAGTGTTGACTATGTTACAGGCAATGCAGAAACTAATACAAGTCTAAAGAAGAGTTAGTGGGTATCCTCAAGAAGGTTACATTCTAAAGTATATAAGCTCCCTCTCTGAAGGAAGCCAATCTTTGTAAAGGTGCAGTGGGCACCTTTAGCCTTCTGTTACAGGAACAGGGTCCTAGATCAGGCTGGGAACATCGGAAGCTTAAGCAAGAACTATTTCTGTTGTCAGTCCAATTTTACCCCCATGGCTTTTTCATGAAAATTAAATCTTGTTCCATGATTTAATCCATTTCAACAAGCATTTGCTGAGTATACATTATATACCAGGGACCAAGCTGGGTGCTAGGAGATTAAAAGTCAAAAATGTGTAAGTTCTGGCCCTGGAAAAGGTTACATTCTACTGGGAGTAATTGTGAGGGGGGATATGATGTACTTAGAAAACAGATACAAAATATATGAAGGTAGCGTGATACACTGTAAAGAATCCTCACTATGGAGTCAGAAGACTTGCATTCAATCCCTCTCTCTCACACCTACTATGTTTGTGACCTTGAATAGAACACCTAACTTCCACAGACCTCAGTTTTGTTATCTATGAAATAAGCTTGGAATAAATAGCTTCTAGGGTTGCTGCCAGATGGAGATTTATGGTCCTAAATAAATCAATAAATATAGATGGCCTCTGAAGTCTCTTCTAGGTTTATATAATCTTAAAGAGGAAGTAATTTGGGGAGTGGGGGTGGTAGAACATGGGGTACCCTAAAAACTGGAGATCATGAAATGATCCTGCAGGAGATGATGTCTGAGCTGTGGACTGAAGGAAGTGAGGAATTCCAAACGGTGGAAATGAGGAGATAATTCATTCCAGGTGTGGAGGACAGAATGTGCAAAAGAAAAGAGAAAGGAGACAGATATAATATTGTATACTGGAAACAATAAAGAGACCATTTGGTCTAGAACATGGAGTGAAATAGTCTAAGCAGAGGAAGAAGGGAAGATTAGGGGGTGTGACAGACCAAAACAATACTCAGGAACTGCTGCTTCCTGGAGCCTGAGCAAACATCCCAGCTTCTAAGTAATAGTAATGGGTTGGCACTGCTATTCATGGGTGGTGGTGTTCAGTCATGCCTGACTCTCTGTGACTCTATTTGGGGTTTTCTTGGCAAATATACTGGAGCGGTTTGCCATTTCCTTCTTGTAGCCAGAATGGACTTTGTTTTCTTTGAATGACTCAGCTCGCCTCGTTGAGCTTCCCTGGACGCTGGGGCTTGCTCTTCCGGGGCAGGACCAGAGCTTCCTGTGTGATGAGTCGTGGCGCTGGCTGAGGGGAGGTGTGTTAACGTGGTCTACGCTGGGGGAGGGGCCAAGCCAAGAACTAATCGGCCCTGGTCATTCAGGCAGCGCTTGATGATGGCTTGCCCTGGGTCACATAGCTAGTAAGTGTCTGAGGCCAGATTTGAACTCAGGAAGATGAGTCTTCCCAACCTCAGGCCCACACTCTATCTACTGTGCCAACTCACTACCCCAAACTGCTACTCAGTAGTCCCTATCAGAAGTCAATAATATGCTGCGCTTGAAATACTTAAGATCTGGGTCTGAATCTCAGCCTGGACAAGACATTTCACTGGCCAAAATCTCTGTTTCCTTGTCTGTAAAATAGACATAATAAAATCTGTAAAAACTACCTGAATATTGTGAGGATCAAAAGTGTGTAAAATACCATTCAAGCCTTAAAGGGTGATCTCGATGACATTTACCATCCTAACCATCACCATCACCTCACTTTCATCTTTCTGTTGGGATTCAGACAGAAACCACTGGGGGACAACCCAGTATCCAACATTATTCTTTTACATGTTTTCTTCCAGACAGTATGAAACATTAGCATGATCTGGTCTTAGAGTCAAGAAGACATGGGTTAAGTTTCACCTTTGACACAAACTGACTGTGTCACCCTAGTCAAGTCCCTTAATCTCTCCATGTTCCAGGAGATTATCTAAGATTCTAAGCTGTGGAGAAGGCACTGCCTTGCTTTGGTATAGAGTGATTCCATATCTTGGACTTCTCTTTGAAAGTGATATCACATGTCCAGTTCCAATGTCTATTCCATTTGATATATAGGCTCATCTTTAACAGGACTGATAGGTTAAGTAGTGGTAAATGTTGGACTCGGAATCAGGAAGAACTCAGTTAAAATCCTGCCTCAGACACTTACTAGCTGTGTGAACTTGAACAGATTTTTTCAACTATCTGGGCCTTGGTTTCCTCATTTGTGCAATGGGCTGTTGGACTCAATCTCTAAAGTTCCTTTCAGTTCTAATCTAGAAACCCAGGATGACTCATTGAAAGCATTTTGGGGGATAGATACGGATCAGGGAAAATTGCAGGGATAAAAGGTTCTCCCATAGTCTCTAGTTTCAAAGCTTTTCATTCCATGTAGTTTGAACATTGTGATTGGCTATGGTTATGTTTAGTATCATTATTGATCCTACTCTAGATTCAGAGACTGCACTAAACAAAGCTGTGCCTAGAAAAGAGTGGAAGGGGGAAAATCCAGGAGACATTTACGGTCCTCAATAAATCAATAAATATAGATGGCCTCTGAAGTCTCTTCTAGGTTTCTATGGGATGTGACCAAGGGATGGGATTGGAAGAGAAGAGAAAATGTACTACTCGATTCAATTCCTCAAGCATATATTAAGCAATTACTATACCCTGTGTTAGGCACAGAGTACACAGACATGAAACCATCCCTGTCCTCCAGGAGTTTACATTTTATTTTGGGGATAAAGCACAAACATGAATAAAGAAATACAAAATAGTTGAAGAAATAGAAGGCACTACCCACTGGGTGGTGGCTGGCAGCAAAGATATTAGGAACGGCTCCCTGGAGAAGGTAGCACCTGAGCTGATCTTTGAAGAGACCTATTTTTCTATGAGGTGGAGGTGAGGAGGGAGTGCATTCTAGCCATGAGGGAAAGCTGATGATAACTAGGTTCTAAGCCCTGTTATTTCTATGCCTCTGAGGAACTAAAAGCACTTCCAGTGGCCTCTAGATTCAGCACCTTGGACAAAGCTCCCAGTCCAGGGTGGAGCCAAGATGGTGCCTGGAAAGTAGGGACTTGCACAAGCTCCCCGCCACATCCCTCCAAAAACCTATAAAAAATGGCTCTGTCTGAACAAATTCTAGAACTGCAGAACCCACAAAATAGCAGAGGGAAGCAAGGATCCAGCCCAGGACAGCCTGGATGGTCGCTGGATGAGGTCTATCGCGCACAGAGTGGAGGGGAGCGGAGCTCAGCATGGGAGGCAGCAGGACCAGCCAGACCAGGAGCTGAGCAGAACAGGCCCTAGCACCCTGAATCAGTGAGCTGTGGCAGTTACCAGACTTCTCAACCCACAAACACCAAAGATAACAGAGAAGGTTAGTGGGAAAAGCTTTGGGGACAGAGTTCCCAGTTAGGCCACCACCCCAGGAGCAGCAGGGGAGGTGCAGCTACAGAACTACAGCTGCAGTTACTTCTGGCCCCAGGCCCACGTGGTGGGAGGAATTAAGTGGCAGATCAGAGCAGGAGTGAAGAGCCTGCTGAAGATTTGCATCAGGTCCGGGTTGGTGCTTCTTGAGGAAGGAGGAGTGCTGGGGTGGCAGAGCTGGCTATATAGAAATAGCTCTGAAATCAACAGTGCATCCCCTCAAGCTTGGAACAAAGTACTCTTTGCTCTACAAGCAGTCATACCCTGATGAAAAACTCAAGGGTCAAGTAAGTTGGCTGGGAACATGGCCAGGCAGCGAAAATGCACCCAGATTCAGTCTCAGACTTTGGATTCTTTCTTTGGTGACAAAGAAGACCAAAACATACGGCCTGAAGAAGTCAACAAAGTGCAAGAGCCTACACTAAAAGACTCCAAGAAAAACATGAACTGGTCTCAGGCCATGGAAGAACTCAGAAAGGAGTTGGAAAAGCAAGTTAGAGAAGTAGAGGAAAAATTGGGACGAGAAATGAGAATGATGCAAGAAAACCATGAAAAACAAGTCAATGACTTGCTAAAGGAGACCCAAAAAAATACTGAAAAAAATATTGAAGAAAACAACACTTTAAAAAATAGACTAACTCAAATGGCAAAAGAGCTCCATTAAGCCAATGAGGAGAAGAATGCCTTGAAAGGCAGAATTAGCCAAATGGAAAAAGAGGTCCAAAAGACCACTGAAGAAAATACTACCTTAAAAATTAGACTGGAGCAAGTGGAAGCTAGTGACTTGATGAGAAATCAAGATATTATAAAATAGAACCAAAGGAATGAAAAAATGGAAGACAATGTCAAATATCTCATTGGAAAAACCACTGACCTGGAAAATAGATCCAGGAGAGATAATTTAAAAATTATTGGACTACCTGAAAGCCATGATCAAAAAAAGAGCCTAGATATCATCTTTCAAGAAATTATCAAGGAGAATTGCCCTGATATTCTAGAGTCAGAAAGTAAAACAGAAATTGAAAGAATCCACAGATCACCTCCTCAAATAGATCCCAAAAAGAAAACTCCTAGGAACATTGTTGCCAAATTCCAGAGCTCCCAGGTCAAGGAGAAAATACTGCAAGCAGCCAGAAAGAAACAATTTGAGTATTGTGCAAAAACAATCAGAATAACACAGGATCTGGCAGCTTCCACATTAAGGGACCGAAGGGCTTGGAATACGATATTCTGGAGGCCAATGGAGCTAGGATTAAAACCAAGAATCACCTACCCAGCAAAACTGAGTATCATGCTCCAAGGCAAAATATGGACTCTCAATAAAATAGAGGACTTGCAAGCTTTCTCAGTGAAAAGACCAGAGCTGAATAGAAAATTTGACTTTCAAACACAACAATCAAGAGAAGCATGGAAAGGTAAATGAGAAAGAGAAATCATAAGGGACTTACTAAAGTTGAACTGTTTTGTTTACATTCCTACATAGAAAGATGATGTGTATGATTAATGAGACCTCAATATCATAGTAGCTGAAAGGAATATGCATATATATGTGTATACATATATATACATATGTTTATGTCTATGTATGTATATATGTAGGTATATATATATATATATATATAAAAATACACACACACACACACACACAAAGGGCACAGGGTGAGTTGAATATGAAGGGATGATATCTAAAAAAATAAAATCAATTTAAGGGATAAGAGAGGAATATGTTGAGAGAGGGAGAAAGGGAGAGATAGAATGGGGTAAATTGTCTCACATAAAAGTGGCAAGAAAAAGTGGTTCTGTAGGAAGGGAAGAGGGAGCAGGTGAGGGGGAATGAGTAAATCTTGCTCTTATTGGATTTGACCTGAGGAGGGAATACCATACACACTCAATTGGGTATCTTACCCCACACGAAAGAAGGAGGAAGAAGATAAAAAAGGGGGGATGATAGAAGGGAGGGCAGTCGGGGAGGGGGAGGAGGTAATCAAAAACAAACACTTTCGAAAAGGGACAGGGTCAAGGGAGAAAATTCAGTAAAGGGGAATAGGTTAGTAAGGAGCAAAACATGGTTAATCTTTCACAACATGAGTATTGTGGAAGGGTTTTACATAATGATATGCATGTGGCTTATGTTGAATTGCTTACCTTCTTAGGGAGTGTGGGTAGGGAGGGAAGAGGGGAGAGAATTTGGAACTCAAAGTTTTAAAAAGAGATGTTCAAAAACAACAACAAAAAAAAGTTTTCGCATGCAACTAGGAAATAAGATACACAGGCAATGGGGCATAGAAATTCATCTTGCCCTACAAGAGAAGGGAAAGGGGGATGGGAGGGGAGCGGGGTGACAGATGGGAGGGCTGACTGGGGAACAGGGCAACCAGAATATATGCCATCTTGGAGTGGGGGGAGGGTAGAAATGGGGAAAAAATTTGTAATTCAAACTTTTGTGAAAATCAATGCTGAAAACTAAATATATTAAATTTAAAAAAATAAAAAAGAATAATGATAGCGTAATACAAGGAAAATTAGGAACCCCTGAGAAACCCCTAGCTACTGACAAGCACCCCAGAAAGAATGGACTTAGATATCTATGGCATTTAGCAAACCCCCTGAGACTCCTTGGCTCCTTCCTGGAATGTCAATAGATAGGACCATCCCACTGAGAGATACCCTGGCAGATCCTGTCTAGCAGATATCCCTGAGACTCCTTGGTTCCTTCCTGGAATGTCAATAGATAGGACCATCCCACTGAGAGATAACTTGACAGACCCTTCCTGGGAGATATCCCTGGGACTCTGTGACTCCACCAAGGAATGTAAATGAGATTATCCCACTAGTACGATAACCTGACTGAATCTTTTGATCAGCCAGGACCTTTGCTCCTCTTCCCCCCTACTCTGTACCCCCATATCCTATATAAGCCAAGCCATCACCCCAACACATTTGCCATTGATTTGTGGTGCCGTACCCCGATGGCCGCCGGCTAATAAATTCTCCACTTAAAACTTATACTCTGTGGTGTGTCTCGCTCGCTTCTGGTACAACAATAGCACATTTGAAACAAAAAATAATTCTACTGTCTACATTTACAAAGGAAAGCATAATTTTAATAGACTACCATTCTTGCTCTTATCTTCACACATTAAAAAACCTTATTAAACAATTCTAAAAAAAAAAAAAGCTCCCAGTCCATCTCTACCATGTCAGAAATGGGAACAGTTGTCCTTGCAGGAGGTTCTGCTGCTTCACTGCTCTGGCTGGGTGGAGAAAGGAGAGAGAGCTGAGTCAGGCTTGGGCTTTCTGATATTTTCCCTGGTGGGATCAACATAGTCTGAAACTCCCTCTGCTCCCAAGAGAATGATGTACGAGGTCAGCCACTGTGAGAGGTTAGTTTTAACTGTGGGTGAAAAATGGAATATGGTGAGTATCCAGAGCCCTTTAAATAAATATCCATTTTTCATGTCCCCCTTTTCCTTTTCCTCCCCTTGGGATAAAGATCAAATGCTACATTTATCTCTGTGTGAAGGATCCATTATATTCTAACGAGGTAAGACATTGCACTACAATTGCTTAGCCTACTTTTTTCCCTCTTCTAGCGAGTCCAGTCCCCATCTCCATCCCTTCACTGAACAAATGATACATCTATATCAGGTCTAACTGTTGAGATCAGAGAGAGAAATGCAGTAGTGGAAGTGTTAGGTGATAAGTTGAGAAGTGAGATGCAGTGAAAAGAGCATGAGCTTGGAGGCAGAAGACCTGAGTTCAAGTCTAACACTTAAAATCTGAGTGACTGAGGACAAGACACTTGACCCCCCCAATGTGGTAAAGTAGATTGGGTTTGGAGTGAAGAAGACCAAAGAGTTCATATCCTACTTCAAATACTCACTAGCTGTGTGATCCTGGATCACACAGTCACTTAATTTCTTTCAGACAGCCTTCTTACATGTAAAATGAAGGTGTTGGACGCAATAGTTTTAAAATTCTTTCTAGATTTTGATCCTCTGATACTCAGTTTTCTCATCTGTGAAATGGAGATAATCATACTCACAGAATCAATTCGATTTAAGAAGCTTTCATTAAGTGTCTACATTGTGATGGGGATATTTATACAAAAGTGAAACATTCCCTATTCTCAAGAAGGTTAGATTCTACTGAGGGGATGGGGATATAATTTGTTCACAGGTAATCAGTCAACCAACCAATAAGCTTTTATTTAGTGCTCATGATGCTAGGTGATGCCAGAACTCATTCTAGGGACTGAGGAGACAAAAAAAATCAAACAGTCTGTGTCCCCAAGAAGCTTATATTCTCTTAGCTCATGATTAACAGAATGTTAGAGTCAGAAGGAACACCAGAGGTCATCTAGTCCTACTCATGTCTGAAAAATAATTTTCTCAATCACTTCTCTGACAATGATTCACCCAGCTTTTGCTTGCAGACTTCCAGTGAAGGGTCTCATTGTTCTTCTACTTGCCAAAGTCAAATTGATCCATTCTAACTTCTTGTTGCTGTTGCTGAGTTGTTTCAGTCACATCCAGCTTTTCAAGACCACATTTGGGGTTTTCTTGGCAAAGATACTGGAATGGTTTGCCATTTCTTTCTCAGCTCATTTTACAGGTGAAGAAACGGAGGCAAATAGAGAGAAGTGACTTGTCCAAGGTCACACAACTAGTAAATGTCTGAGGTCATATTTGAACTCAGGACGATGAGTCTTCGGGACTCCAGGCCCATCAATTTATCCATTGTGTCACTTGGCTGCCCTCATTCTAATTCAGGAAATACATAACTATTAGGAAGTTGCTTTTTCCCTTTACCTCAGGTCTAAATCAGACTATTTGCCACTTCCACCCTTTGCTCTTAATTCTGCCCTCTAGAGCCTTCATAGACTTGAAAATAGCTGTCACTCTCCCCTCCTCATACCCCAATATTCTTTTCCTGAGGCTAAAAATTCTCACTTCCTTTAACCAAACCTCCTATGTTTTTCTTTTGACCATCTTGGTTTCCTGTCTCCATATTCTCTCAAGCTGATCACAGAATGAGAGAATTTTAGAGTCATAACTCAGGGACAATCTAATTGAACACATATCTGAAAGGAAGCCCTACCGTAATATTCCCAACAAGGAGTCATTCAGTCTCTGCTTGAAGACCTTCGGAAAGGGGAAATATCTACTTTCTGAGACAAAACATTTCACTTTTGGTCAGCTTTAATTATTAATAAGTTTTTCTTTTTTCAAATATTAAGTAATTAATTTATTTTTAGTTTTCAACATTCACTTTCATAAGATTTTGAGGTCCAAATTTTCTCCCCCTCTTTCCCCTCCCTCCACCCCAAGACAGCATGCAATCTGATATAGGCTCTACATGTGCATTTCATATTAAACATTTTCACATTAGTCATATTGTAAAGAAGAATTAGAACTAATGGGAGGAACCACAAGAAAGAAAGAAAAAGTTTTTCTTTATGTGGAGTCTAAATTTCTCTCTGCAACTTTCATCCAATGCTCCTGGTTCTGCCCTCTGGGCCCAAGCAGATAATGTCAATTTCTTTTCTCCATGACAATCCTTCAGATACTTGAAGATACAGTTATCCCTTCCACATCAAGATTTTCCACATCATGATTTTGATATATCATGGGTAGGCATATGAAATTAAATGGGAATTTGGGGGGAGTTTTGCCAAAGCTACAGATGACAGGTGAAGGCCAGCATAAAATATATGTATGGTATTATATAGTATCAACATTTTTTATCTTTTAATACCATGATAATTCATACTTCTTCTCTGGTATGAAGGGAGGGCCAAAACTTTTTACATGTATTTTCTAGATTGCACCCCCATGATGTGGAAAGGATAACTAGTAATTATGTTTCTCTTCTTCTCCCCCTTTATTTCATTTTCTCTTCTCCATCCTTAACATCCTGCAGTTATCAATGTCCTTCCTAAAGTGTGGCTTGAGAAGAAGGCACTTTGTAAGCTGTCAAGGCCTATAGAAACGTTGGCTCTTATTAAATTGTTACTTTTTACAAGTTTTAAAAATATGACCAGCAGCTCCAGCCAGTAGGGGATCAGGCTACTGTTCAAGCTACTGCTGTATGGGCTCAAAGCAGCTAAGTGGAGGGAAGGTTGAGGGAGGGTGGTGATGGTTTGGGAGGCTGAGAAAATTCAGACTGATCTTCAAGGCGGAGAGCAATTTGGGAGGTTATTGTTCAGAAGCAAAAGAGGACACCGGACCATTCAGCACCATGCTGGGAATGAACAATGATTTAAGCGTCCACCACGGCTTGAGAACAAGGGAGCCATGGTGTAATTATCAGGCACCTCCACCTCCATTGTGCTCAGACCTCTCCTGATTTCCTCACTGGTTGCCTGGGATTTATCTGAGGAAAGGAGAACATCTGCGTGACCCCTATGTCTCCGCCTGATGCTCAGAAGAGCGCCTGACAATTGTCATAATCTGACGTTGCTGGGTGCTTGGGGGCAGGGGGAGAAGTGACTATTCATTGACAGCAAACTGCCTGGCATGTAATAAACATTTAATAAATGATTATTGATTGATTGGGATTGGGGGAAGGGAACGGGACAGGAAATTGGGAGTATCTTGAGTCAGGTGATCTTTTCATTCAATATTTAGTATTCGATTGCCTACTATGTACCGGGCACTGGGCTATATTACTACATGCAGAAAATAATGAACCAGTTCCTACCCTCAAGGAGCTTATATTCTATTAAGAGAAGGAAGATATACATAGATAAGTAAGTACAAAACATAGATGGTAAGGACTTGAACTTTAATTCCATTGATACAGGAAACTCATGGAGAAGCACGTTCCCTGTACTGTGCAGGTTGCTGCCACCTCTGCAATTTTAGTCTTAGACAATTGTCTAGAGCTCTGAAAGCTTAAGTGATTTGCTCAAGGTCACACAGCCAGCATAAGTCAGATGCAGTACTTAAATCTAACTAAAAATGACTCTGAGGCCAGCTCCCTAACCATTATGGCACACTACCTTTCAGAAATGCAAAATATATACAAAGTAAATGAAAAACAACTTGGGAGCACTTGGAGTGGGGAGATCAGGAAGGACTTCATGTAAAAGTTGGCACTTGTGCTAAGCTTTGATTGAAGTTAGAGATTCTAAAGGGCGGGTAGGTGGCACAGTGGATAGAGTGCTGGCCCTAGAGTCAGGAGGACCTGAGTTCAAATCCAGCCTCAGATGCTTACTAGCTGCACAAGTCACTTAACCCTATTTGCCTCAGTTTCCTCATCTGGAAAAGGCAAACCACTCTAGTATTTTCGCCAAGAAACCTCCAAATGGGGTCAGTCACGAAGAGTCTGAAGTAACTCAACAATAATGAAAGAGATTCTAAGAAAAAAAGAGGAAAGGAAGAAATGTATTTTAAGCATAAGGAGGAGCAGAAGATATCCTTTGCAAAGGGCTAGAGCTAGGAGCTAGACTACCTTGTCCAGCACAAGGAACAGGAAATAAGCCAATCTGTCTGGAGTATAGAGTGTGGGGAGGAAATGATGTATGGTCAGGCTCTTTGTCCTACAAGAAGTCAGTCTGTTGACCAGTAATGATTTATTAGGCATTTCCCAGGTCACTGAGACAATAGGGTGTTGACACTGGAGCTCAAACTAGCAATTTAGGGCCTGGAGTAACCTTTATAAAACATATCTGTGTCAAGGAGGAGCATGAATTGTGACATCAAATCTGCTTTTAAAAAGACATATCTACTTGAGGAAGGGAACCCAAGACTGCAAGGTTGATGGTAAAGAGCCCTCCTCTTGGGGGAGTGGGGGCCAGGCTGGGGAGGGGAAGAGTTTTCTTGAGAGACAGTCACTGGGAGTGGGGAATGAGAAGCATGCCATTGGGAACTTCACTGGGAGGGTGCAATGGGGAGCATGCCACTGGGAACTTCACTGGGAGGGGGCGATGGGGACCCATGCCATTGGGAACTTCACTGGGAGGGTGCAATGGGGAGCATGCCACTGGGAACTTCACTGGGAGGGGACGATGGGGACCCGTGCCATTGGGAACTTCACTGGGAGGGTGCAATGGGGAGCATGCCACTGGGAACTTCACTGGGAGGGGGCGATGGGGACCCATGCCATTGGGAACTTCACTGGGAGGGGGATAATGAGGCACATACCATTGGTAACTTTCTATTTTAACTCATTCTTACTGACCAGGTGCTAAGTGCAGATATTTGTATTTGCTTAAGGATTGGGGAGGTTTAGTCTGGAGAAGAAAACGCTGGGGAGGGATGAGACATGACAGCTGTCTGATTGGGAGGGCATAATAGTTGTCTTCAAATATTTGAAAAGATGTCACCTGGAAGAGGGATTAACATAGTTCTGCTTGGCCCCACAGAGCTGGACAAGGAGTGCTGAGTGAAAGGCTCAGAGAACCAAATTTAGGTTTGAGGTCAAGATGACCTTCCTGCAACTAGGTGGCACAGTGATTAAAGTGATGGACTTGGACTTTGGAGCACTTGAATTCAAAACCTGCCTCATGCACTTTACTAGCTGCTTTACTACTACACTACTTTACTATGACCCTGTACAAGTCAATCAAGCTCCCTCGGCCTCAGTTTGTTCACCTATAAAATGGGTATTAAAATAACTCCTACCACATAGGATCAAATGCAATAACATATGTAGAGTGCTTTGAAAACTTTAAAGCACTAAATATGCAAACATTACCATCCTCAGCGATTACAGCCATCCAACATGAAATGTCCTAAGAGATACTGGGCTCCTCTCACTGGCCATCTTCAAGAAAATTCTGGATGACCACTCAGTGGGTGTGTTGGAGGGAGAATTCTTTTTCATGTATGGATAGGCCTAGATGGCCACTGAGCTCTGTCCAACTTTGAAATTCTGTGATTCTTTGATTTGGATTCTGAATGTCAGTGGCTGTCAGTGCCTTCTGACTTTTGGCTCCCAGGGACAATACTCCAGTTAATTCAGTCTGCTTATGTATCTGGTCAACAGACTTAGTTGAATGGAAGCTCCTTAACCTCCCATCCCCCCCCCATCCCCCTACAACAGGCAGTGGATAGAATGCTGGACCTGGAGTCAGGAAGACTCATCTTTGTGAGTTCAAATCCAGCTGTGTGACCCTGGGCAAGTCACTTTACCCTGTTGGCCTCAGTTTCCTCATCTGTAAAATAAGCTGGAGAAAGACATGGCAAAGCCACTCCAGTATCTTTGCCAAGAAAACTCCAAATGGGGTCACGTAGAGTTGGCCAAACTCAAACAGCTGAAACAACAACAAAGCATCTAGAACAGTGTCTAGCACTTAAAAGGTGCTTTAAAAATGCTTATTGATTGATTGATTAAGAATTAACAATAGCAAACCAATTTTAGTTTGGCCTAGTAGCTTGGTTCTCTACACAGGACATGATGAACTTAGTTGTATGATAATGATAACACAAGAGTTGAGGACATCTGGGGCACGGTTTACATCTGTAGCCAAATGTGTTTGCTGATTCAGACAACATTCAAGCTAGTGTTTCCTTCTCCCAATCTCAACTGCTTTTATGCTCCTTCTTTTTTGTGGGAGGAGGGGGCAGCATGGTCCAATAGAATGAGAAGGGTTTATATTTGGGAGACCTGGGTTCAAATCTATGTTCTATATGTCCTTGGGTTGGATGAAACCACTTCTTAGAACCTTTCCATCTCCAAATCTCTGATCCTGAACTGGGGCACCCAGGAACAAATGAATCAACTCAGTGAGAAAGAGAACATCTGTGTGGGCTGAGTACTTGAGGAAGTAAGCTTGGTAGGAAGAGGAATAAGCTGTGCATATCAGAAATAGTTGGGTCAATGGAGCTGAGACAAAGGCTGTTAACTTGTTTTTACTTAGTCAGAGAAGGCTTCTGGGAGGTGGGATCTTGAAGGCTGCTAAGGGAGGGGTCACAGTGACATTCTTGGGATGTGTCAAGTCACATCCACCCCCCTGCCTTACATAAGATATCTGTCATCTTATTTGGTTAAGTCTTTGAGGTAGATAGTGGGACCAAGGGGATGCAGTGTAGGCAGGACTTAAAGCCAGTGGCAAATGCCCACACTGCCATTTGTTATCTAGGTGATCTTGGAACACTTGCTAACCCTGATTGTCTCATCCTTAAAGGGAGGAGGCAGGGAGAGATGGCCCCTATGTCTCCTTCATTATCTAGGTCTTGGGTCCTACAGATTTATAGCCAGAAAGGAACTCAGATGTCCTCTAGCCCAATCTGCTCCTTTTACAAACGAGATAACAAGGCCCTAGGAGGCTGTGTCTGTCCCAAGAGCTGGGATTCAAACCAAGGTCCTCTGATTTCAAAACTAATGTCCTTTCTACTGTATCACTCTGCTCTTTAAGGGACACAGAACTATTCAGTTACTTGCACACAGTAGGCATACTTAATACATACTCATTGACTGACTTGCCTGAGGTCATACAGTGGCACAGCCAGGATCGAAGCCCCTGTTTCTGGTGAATGACAGAAATGATTATTAATAATGAATGATTTGGGGAGATCCAGAATTCTCCCCCTTTTTTTTAAAGTCCTCATTTCAAGGCTCAGCTTCAGAAGATCAATATCCTCCTCAATCTAGGTATTGCTACCCCACCCAGCCTTACTGGGAATTTAATGTAGGGTGAAATTCCTGACCCATTCTGTTCTACTCAGGCTTGGGTGGGGGATATGGATCCTTTGTCCAGATTTCCTTGAGCCTGAGGGGTGGTTTGGAAGTAAATGCATGTCCCCTAGCCCCTCATTAGAACAGGTCCACCTCATTATAATATTCATTCTCACTCATTACTTGTTAACAAATCAGATTGCCCTCCTCAGGAGCACCTACCCTTTCAAGGGCATTTAAGCATTGAGTGGGTTCCATGATGGCCCTTTGGCATTCAAGAGTGTCACTGACCCATTTTATTGACAATATGCTAGCATTATTAATAAAATGATTAATTACCCAGAAACTATGTCTCAAACTTTTTAAATGCCACTGAGAGTTCCACTATCCTCCCAGTTCCTCCAGGCTCATAACCTCAGGACTATCTGGGATTCTACTTCACCTCCCATCTATAATCTGCTGGAGGTTACTCCAACAATATCTTTCTCCACCATCTTAGCTTGCCCTGACTATTGCAATAGCTTCCTAATATGTCTCCTTGACTTCAGCCTCCCCCTTATCAAGTCCATCCTTCACACTGTAGCCTAAACAATTTTCCTAATGATGATACTTGACATTTATATAGCACTTGAAGATTTCCAAAATGATTTGTGCATAACATCTCATTTAATCTATACACAGACTCTATGGAATATTACTAGCCCCATTTTACAGATGAAGAAACTGAGTCTAAAAGAGGTTAAGAGACTTGCCCGTGATCCCATAGCCATATGCAAAGGCTGAATTCAACATTGCATCTTCCTGATCCCAAGCCAGTTCACTATCCATTATACTTAGTTCCTTCTCAACATAAGGTCTGATCACATCATTTCCTGGCTCAAAAAAGCATCAGTTGCTCTCTACTGCTCCTAGGATGAAAATTCAAATTTCACAGAAGGACGTCGAAGCCATGCTCCAATATGACTCCAATCTACCTTTTTGGCCTTGTCTCACATTTTTCTTCTTCACATGCTTTAAGTTCCAGCCAGACTGGACTCAGATTGGACATTTTATTGCTAGCTAAGCTCTGTAAATTGACACAATCTGAAACTCATACCTGAAATGTGCTCCTTTTTTGTCTGCCTTTTGGAATCCACATCTTCCTTTAAAGTTCAACATAGATTTCACCCCATCCATGAGACCTCTGCCTCCCCAACCCACCCCAAATTGAAAATTCTTTTCCACCTCAAATGTCCCAAGAACAATCTGTCCCCATTTCCCCCCATTTTGTGTTATGCTTATCTTTGTCCCCATCATATCATCCCCCAACACACAAACACAGTAGAATATAAGTTTCTTGAGGAAAAGACTTGTTTCATTTTTGTCTATGTATCCTCAGCATCACACATATCATCTGAGAAAGGTGGTGGTATGGTCTTGTAATTTGAATGAGGGAATCATGGGATCTTAGACCTAGAGTTAGAAGGCATCTTCAAGGCCATCTCATCCAAGCCTCTCATATGAGAGGGCTGAAGAAGCTGAGGGCCAAAAGTAGAGTGATTTGCTTATAGTCACATAGGCAGCAAGCAGCAGAGGTGAGATTTGAACCCACCTCCCCTGACTCCAGAACCCATGCTCTTTCTACTGTATCATATAGCCTTTCTCCTACAATAGTGATATCAGAGTGATGTCAAGAGGTCTAGAGGATGGCCTCTGAACACTTAAATGGACCTTCCAGGGAGGATCTATGGAAGAACATGGACAAGAGTGACCCAGATGAGAAGATGTAAATAGCTTTCATCAGTAGGATAGAAGGAAAACCAACATCAGTGTGGTGAGATGATGATGATGATGGTGGTGGTGGTGATAACTGGCATTTATATAATCCTTTAAGGGTTGTGAAAAGCCTTACAAATATTTCATTGACCCTCACAAAACTTCTGTAAAGTGGGCTATCCTATTATCTTCACTTTGCAGATGGGGAAATTGAGTCTGGCATAAGTTAAATGACTTGCTCAGGTTGCCGCTCACAAATTTCTGAGGCAAGATACAAATTCAGGCTTTCTTCACTGAAAATCCACCACTCTACCCACCATTCTAACTAGATATCCAAAAGATGATACTTTTATTGCATTTAATAAATGCACACGGTAGGTGCTTTAAAAAGTGTCTGGACTTAATAGATGAATGACAAACCAAAAGACCTCCAGCACCTAGCATGATATTTCATTTAGAGCAGACACTGAACAAATGTTTCTTGCATAAAAATGAATTGAAGCTCCTGTTTCCTGCCTTCTAGTCTAGTATGCCTGTCAATGTTATCGAATTAGACTGTAAGCTTCTCAAGGGCAGGAAAAGTGATTTCTTTCTTTCTTTTGGCTGGATATATATTTTAATAAAGGGTGATATGATGTGCTTAATGCCTTAAATATACATAACTCAAAAAGCTGTTGTTGTTCAGTCATTTCAGTCATGTCCGACTCTCCATGACTCCATTTGGGGTTCTTAGCAAAGACACTGGAGCTGTTTGCCATTTCCTTCTTCAGCTCATTTTACAGATGAGGCAAAAAGGGTTAACTGACTTGCACAGGGTCATACAGCTAGTGTCTGAGGCCAGATTTGAATTCAGGAACATGAGTCTTCCTGATTCCAAACCCAGTGCTCTATCTACTGCACCACCTAGTTTCACTGATAGACCAAAGAGTACTTATCAAATTTAAGAATCCAAGAGTCCCAGACATCTTTTCTATTGCAGTCCATGTTCCATTTTTTTCCCCTCCTTTTAGTGTATAATCCAGTAGGTACCAAATTAAAACTTTAAACTAAATTATAGTGGGTTTTTTTTCTTATAGCTATAGTTTTCAGGGTCCAGCTCCAAGGAGTTAAGTGAAAGCTTAGTCTTTCAAGCTAAGAAGGGGACTAGAGAGGCCAGATAAGGATCTCAATGGAGCTGGAACAGCCTAGGCTGACTCAGCCCTGATAAAAACTGCAGTCCAGAAATCAATGGGGCTTTTTTCCCCCACTGTTGCTATTATCCAACAAAGAAAATTTTCAGAAATAAATCACTTAGTGGCATAAAATCAGATTAAGCAGATAAGTAGGCTTTGCTGACTTCTTACTGGAGGAGTGGGGGGTGGGAGAGTAAGGAGAGGAGATGAGAGAGAATTTGCATCTTAATGAGCTTGATTCTCCTCTTTCTTCCTTAAGCTAGGGAAAATGCTCCTTCTCAGATCATGAAGGAGAGGGTGAGGTGCAGCCAGTGAGCAGAGGTTACCATGATTCTCCACACCTGACCTGTGCAATGAAGCTTATTTACCACTTTGAACATATAGGAAATAGAAGTTGGTCTTCCTGACTCTAAGGTCAACTGTTCATCTACCATGCTTTTCACTTAAGTAGTACTCCAAAAATGCTCTGATCTACTGTAAGATAGAGACTGGATTTGTCAACAGGAGAGGATCCTCTTGGGGTGTCTTTTGCCCATTAGGACCCAGAATGACATAAAGGTTAGAAGGATGGAGTTTGGATCAGGAGGACTTAGGTTCAAATCCTCATCTGATACTAGCGATGTGATCCTGACCAAGTCACTTAAGTCATTAAGCCTCCCTTTGCTTATCTGTGAACAGGAATAATAACACCTGGAGAATTTACCTCTTAGAGTTGTGAGATGCAGAGGTGAAGTGGTCTGCAGATTTTGGAGTTCTAGTTAAGTGTTGTTCTTGCCGTTCCTCCTTTCTTCTCCAAGAGGACCATGACATCAGGAAAGTGATGCTATGACTTGCAAGTGAATTGGACTTAAGTGAGACAGGGCTATGCAAAGTCACCAGCCTCCCTTTCTCCTCTGGAGCCATCTAGATCCAACAGCAAGATACAGATCAGTATCACTAGAGATGGCCCTGGATGCAGTGGGAGACCCTGGCCTTTTAAAACTAAGGTCTTTAACAGGTCTCAGTTTGACTGAGGCAATGACCATTCCGTGATTAAAGCTAGGTAAGAAATGAGGCAGAGAATGGCCTCTGCAAAAGGCATGGTGGACGGAAGGCTGACCTGGGAGTCAGGAAGAACCTGGTTCATGTTCTGACTCTACTAATTATAGGAGCGTAGATCTAGAGCTAAAATGGATGTTGGAGGATATTGTCTTCCTTGTTACAGAGGAGAAAACAGAAGCTCATAGAGTTTGACTGGCTTGCCACCAGATGAATAAGTAATAAACGTCAGTGCCATGAGTAGGATTCCAAACCAGTCTCTGGTACTACAGGCAGGGCTATCTTGAATGTGAGGATTTTGATGCCCCTCCCTTATGTAGCTGAGCATCTGTGCCTATCTCAGAATGGTACCTCATTTTCCTGAAACCCCATCCCCCAACAAAATGTTTGGGGAAAATTTCTCTAAATATCTGAAAGCTCTCTCAATTACGCTGAACCTTGTAAATCAGTGGTATTAACCTCAAACAGAAATAGGTTAACATCTCTGTTGTCAATAACCACCCACTTAGCCTGGTCCTTAGAGTAAAACAATGAATGAATGAGTCCTTTAGTCTGTTCTATTCATTAACCACCATTGGGTTGGGCAAGTGACCATTTCTTTTTATAGTTTCCTTGGTCTCTCTCCTGATGATCCAAGACCCTGGAGACATACTCCCATCCACAACCCCACCCCACTCCCCACCGGCTTCTCATCTTGGACCCTTGGTGACAAAGGACACTAGCTAGGAATTTGGGTCTCTGGGATAATGATAAACTCTAAGTGCTTTAAATGCACTCTTGGTTGATGGAGGGAGACATTGCTCTGTGATGAAGAAACAGAATGAAACAGACAGAGACAGAAACAGAGACAGAGAGCTTAGGACACTGGCATAAGGTTTCTGGGAGAAAGGGGTGTTGGAGAAACTGACCTATACACAACTTAGAAATATACTATTTTAATTAATTCTTACTGCTGACTATGAGAGGCAGCATTTCTTTGCCTCGTCCTATTCTGGACTCCTCCTGGACTCCCAAATCATGTTGTTTCATCCTCAACTTTGCTCAGCACTCGGGAGCTTGTCCCCTTGGAGCATGAAACTACCCTGAGGTCTCCTCAACCTGGAACATCTCTCTATAGTTCCTTACCGTGCAGGGGCCAGGCTAGTCTTCATTCATGTTCCTGGCTTCTGGACTTCCAAAGAATGCTTTTATGCCAAGTGGCAAATACCACACCCTTCTCTCTCTCTCTCTCTCTCTCTCTCTCTCTCTCTCTCTCTCTCTCTCTCTCTCTCTCTCTCTCTCTCTCCCTCCTCCTCTCCCTCTCTCTCTCTCTCTCTCTCTCTCTCTCTCTCTCTCTCTCTCTCTATTTACTCTGCATATACCCATTCATTTATATGTTGACTCTCATTAGACTATGAGCTCCTTGAGAGAACAAATTTTTCCCCCCATTTTCTTTGTATCCCCAGTGTTTAGCACAGTGCCTGGAAAATAGTAAGTGCTCAATAAATGCTTGTTGATTGAATGACAGCATCTTCTTGTAGACTTATTAACTTCTGTTCTTCTTATGTTCTCTGCCTCTCTCTCCCTCTCCTCATGTGTCAAACAGCCACCTTCCCGCCCTTTGGATTTCTGACAGTTATATCCACTTGACATTCTCCTGAAGTCATGAACAAGTCTTTTTCTATGTCTTTTATCATATTGACTTCTCCTCTTCTGGGGGACTACCATCTGGCCTGGCCAGTTCATTCTCCATCCCCTTGGTCCATTCCTGTCTAGCTGCTTATTTCTTTAATACATCAGTTGAATCTTATTAAAGGTTAGATTTTCCTCCGTTTTAATCACATACTACAACAGAGCTCAAAAAGGATGCCTTCAGAGCACTTAACAGCCACAGCCTTGTCAGTTTCATTTAATGCCTACCTTTGCCCATCATGGGGTTAACCAGTAATTTCCCCTTTCCCATTTTTCCATTGTGTAGCTTTCTCACCTCTGCTTCCTCCCATAGCATTTGTGACAAATCACAAGGTTTCTCATGATCTCCTCACCTGTCATTGTGCTCTGGGGTTTACAAATGATTATTTTTACAGTCTCCTCCTAGTTCCATCTTCCCCCTCCAGGGCCACACCACCGCCTCCTGACAATGAATAATGCTCTTTTCACAAGCTCAAAGGCACAGAAAAGTAAGAGGGAAGGGAAGAGTCAGTAGGGAGGGATGACTCATGGGGTACAGTCTGGGGGCAGATCACAGAAGCTGAGAGATACAAGGGACCTCATCAACCATCTAGTCCAACCCATGAATGAGAGGAAACCTGATGATAAAATACTTGACAAGTAGTGGTCCAGCTAGAGGGTGGGAGGAATGGAACCAAAAACATGCATAAAAGGGACTAGCTTTGGCAAGGAGGAAGGATTGAGGGATGAACAGGCCCACAGAATCTAGATGGAAAGGAGGGTAGGGATGTCAGGAAGGTTACAGAGTCCTAGGATCCTGGATCTGGGATTAGAAAAAAACTTCAAAGCCATCTAGTTCTTTGTTTGCTAGAAGAGGAACTGAGTCTCCTTTCCCTAAAATGAGTGCTGGCCTTTCAAATACATGAAGACGGCTGTTGATCCCTTGCTCTGGGAAACAGTAAACTAAATCTGATATTACTTTGGGAAAGGGCATGTCATGCAACTCCCTTGTGGCTCTATTCACCCTCACAGTGACTGTCCAAAGGAAAACATCCCTCCCCACCCACCGCTGCAGTGGAGGACTGGCCAAAGAAAGCCCCGTCCTGAGAGCATGCATGATAAGGAGATCCATTGGGGTGCCAGCTGAGCTTGATGTTGGAGGCTTCTGATGATATGGTGCCCTGGCTTTCCACTTGTATAAAAGCAGAGTCATCAGATCTCCACATGGATGCCCTGCACACCTTCCCAGCATTGTCTCCTCCTATTGGAATTTAAGGGCAGCTAGATGGCTCAGTGGATAGAGCTCTGGGCCTGGAGTCAGGAAGACCTGAAATCAACTCTGGCCTCAGATACTTACTAGCTGTGCCACCCGGGGCAAGTCACTTCACTCTGTTTGCCTCAGTTTCCATATCTGCTAAAATAAGCTGGAGAAGGAAATGGCGAACCACCCTAGTGTCTTTGTCAAGAAGTCTCCAAAATGGGGTCACAAAGAGTTAGACACGACTGAACAACTGAAAAACACCACCACCAGAGAGCAAAGACTTGTGTCGCATTCATAGTTATGGTATTACCACCCCCAATGCGCAGCATAATGTGTGATATATAAGCAGCTAATGGATGTAGGAGATGTGATGGACTTGAAGTCAAGAAGATCTGAGTTTGAATCCTGCTTCAGATACTTCCTAGCTGTATGACCCAGGTAGCAACTTAACCTTGCTCAGCCTCAGTTTCCTCATCTGTAAAATGGAGATAATAATCCCTAACCTAAAAGAAGGTTGTTGTACCAAAAGAACTATATATGTGTGTATGTATACACACACGCACATGCACACACATGAACAAATACGGGTGTCTGCATGTATATGTGTGCATGCACATATGTGTGCACATATATGTATCTATGCATGTACATGTACATATGTATGCACACGGGCATAGGTATATACACACATATACATACATGGTGTGTGCATGTGTATGTATTTATATATGTGCGCACATCTGCGTACATATACATGTATGTGCGCATATGCAGATACATATCTGTATGTGTGTGCATATGCAGATACATATCTGTATGTGTGTGCATGTGTACATGTGTGCATACATATGTGTGTACATACATGCATATATACATGTTCACGCATGCACACATACACGGGTGCATGCATGTGCCTATGTGTGTGCATATATGCGCACATGTGTGTACATGTACGTATACATGTGCGAACACGTGTGTGCATATATGCACGTACGCATATATGCACATGTGTGTATTGTACAGATGCACACACACGTGTGTGTGTGTGTGTGTAAATTATTTGCAGACTTTAAAGTTCTATATAAATGCTAGGTGGTATAGTAAATGCTTAACAAATGCTTTTCATCCTTGCAGTGCCCCCTTAAATCTTCTCTTCTCCGGGTTGACCATTTCTAGCTCCTTCAGGCCACTCTCCTATGGCATCATGTCCAGGTCCTTCATCCGTCAATCAAACAACAAACAATCTCCCATTAATTAAGCCCTTAGCATGCGCCAGTCATTTTGTCAAGTACAGGGGAAACAGAAAATGAGAAAATCGTTCCTGCCCTCAAGGACCTTACATGCTATCGGAGGAGACCTGTATATAAATACTCATACACAAGATCCCTGTGGAGGAGATACAGTGTAACACTGGAAGAGAGGGCAACAGAAGCTGGAGAAAATGGGAAAACCTTTTGCTGATGTCTCTTCTGCTGGGCCTTAGATGTTAAGCTGGGCCAGGAATTTTAAAGGCTGAGAAAGGAGATCATCCTAGACACTGGGGACAGGCAGTGCAAGAGCTGGCTTTTGGCTTAGGCTACCCTACCCCCAATTACAGACACACACATACACACACACACACACACACACACACACAAGGGTCCTTGCACCCAGTAGGCAATCAATAACTGTTTGCTGATGAATGGATAGCCCAGGAACAAGGGCATGTTTCTGGATGGGCTGTAAGCAAAACAGCTGCAGTGAAGATGACAAAAGAATGTCATTCATTCTCTTTCCCAGGGGGGTGGGATGGTGAGGGAAGCATTGTGGAATAAGAGGGAGAATGAAAGTGATTGGCAGGAGCTGGGCTAGGAGTGGAAGTGTGGAGGGGCGAGGGGAGGTGGGAGGGAGCAGTGTAGAGCAGGTTACTTTAGGTGACACCAGCCACAAAAAAATCTTTTCCTCTCCCAAAGTGATAAAAGGGGACAGTTCTTCTCTCCTATCCCCAGACGTCCCACCCCAGTCCCTTTCTCCCTGAGGGCTCTCTGCTAAGAAAATACACATTGCATTTGATTGCACAGAAGGTCCCAATTCTTTTATCCCTTATTGCTTTTCGTGTTCCCTGGGGCAAGCTTTGCTGGGGACTGTGGCTGGCCTCTGGTATGTAGCATTTGGATGTTCTAAAGGCTAATGAAGTGAATGGAGTGGGGGGTGTTTTATAGAACCTCTTTCTCAATCTAGCCCCTTTCCTAGAATGAGGAATCCCCTTGGCAGGGAGAGCTCAGACTCCTTGGAGTCTGCTTCCCCTTGCTCTGCTCCTATGGAAACAAGCCTGCTTCCTCTGCCTTTGAGTACAGTGACTGTGGGGCCCAGGTGGGCTGTGGGGGTGGTCTTAGTTAACCTCTATTAAGTGGAGATGAATTTTAAGGGGAATTTCTCTGCCTATTTTCCCCACTCCTGCCTCTTTTCTCCTTTCTCTCTCCCTGCTCTATTTCTCCTCCTTCCTCTGTTTCCCTTTCTCTCCCCTTCACTATCCTGTATTTACTCCCTTCTTTCCTTTTCTCTCATTCTCTCCTACTCCCCCCTCTCAGATCAAGGGAGTGTCTTGATCTGGCTCTCTGCAGGGCTGGGATTCAAAAAGGTGGCTGAGCTTTTATGGGTCCCCAGGTTGGGGAGGACACTCAGGCTTTAGCACCCTGTCTCACCTGCAGTTGGCATGGAGACTGAAGCCGGGATACATGTGACTTTACTGTTCTTTCTGACTCCGTTATGTTTATTCTTTCTGCTTTGGGGTGAATAAAATAAAAGATGACTATGGTATTGTGAGTTTCAAAAGGTCAGGAGAGGGAGCTATCTGAAGTCCAATTCCTGGAGTCCATGTTGGGATTTGCGGGAAGTCAGACAGTGAGAAGCCAAGTCCTGAGTTACCTGTTTGGCCTAGCCCAGCAGTGGCAGAGCAGCTGCCTCAGGCATCCAGCCACCATGTCACATTTGGAGGAGAATTTGGAGGGAGAAAAGCTAAGTAAAAACTGCTTTAGATCTGATTCCATTCTCTCTAGGTGGTAGAGAGGAAAGTGTACCCTCAGCCGTTGCAGGGGAAATTTTAGTACTTCCCTTCTTTCTCTGTCTTTGAAGTCAATATCCCGTTGGAAAAATTAATTGGGTAAATGGAACTGGAGCTTTATTCAGCAGTGGCTAATGTGAGGAGTGGGAGAAACACACCAGATTTGAGGCTGAGGCTGATAGGGTTAGAGAGGGCTACACCACTTCCTCAGGGCTACCGCTGGGGGGAGCTGTAGCCATCCTTGCCTGGGAGAGTGAATCCATTCACTAATGCCTTGGACACTTTTGAAAGTGAAACAGAGACCAAGCCAACTATTTCACATTGAGGCTTTGCTAGTCGCTGAAATATAACCAGTCCAGATTTCTTCCTTCTCTGTATTATGCCTTGGTCCCTTGCCACTCTCCCTCCCACCACCAGGGCCATGTGACCAATCCTCCATTCTAAGAATTGCAATGTTTAGGCAATGTTTCTTCTACCCAAAGAAGTCCAGAACCCTGAACTTTCAACCTATCCTCAGCAAGGTGGCTCCCAAGACCAGCGCTAGCTAGGAAGTCTTTTTCTCCGACTAGAATAGGATTCAGGAAAAACATGGTCCAGAAACTTTTCTTTGCCCCACCATGTGCATTTGCCAGAAGGTTGCCACCAGCACCTGCACTCTCAGGATCTTTCTGGGGAAAGGAGAAAAGAAGGAAGAAAACATAGTTCCTCTGCTTCCTTTTAGGCTAGTACAAAAGGGATGGATCCTCCCATGAATATGCCTTAGCACCAAGAACCCAGACCAACAAATCTATCTTGGGGACAGTCACCATCAGTGAAACCAAGAAGTACCAGGTGGTAGTTCCAACCCAGCCAATTCATCTTGGGGGCATTACTAGTCATATTTAACACCACCAGTATTTAGTGTTTAATTGAATAAACTCACCTTGAAGGTAGGCTCCCTAAGAGCAGGGACTGTGTTGTTTTTCATCTGGGTATTCCAAGGTTTTAGCAAAATGCCTTTCACATAATAGGCACTTTATCAATTATTTCTAAAATTAAATCTGTAGACCAGATTTCTTAATCTGCTTTCCTCTACTTGAGACCCTCTAGCAGTTAAGAATAAAACATGCAAACTGGAGGTTTTCATGTTTAACTCTCAGGTCAGGGGCAGCCTTTTATAGTACACAGCTCATCTGTGGGATGTGATTTCAGAACATGTTTGAAAACAAACAAACTGCTGGTCTTCTGAGATATGAAACAGCACCACAGGCAGTAGGTGACACATTCGTTCCAGTAACAAAATGCCCTCCTCCCCATCCCATTGCTTGTGCTTTGAGTCCTTTTCATGGTAAGAGAAATGAGTTTGTATTGAGCCACCCACGTCTTACCCTCAATCAATCAACCAAACAATGGCTTCATTCCCCTCCAGTCTGTGTTCCTGACTCTAATGATGTTGCCATCAAGACTCAGTTGCCCTCCCACTCTGGAACCTTCCTCTGCGCCTTCTCGCCCTGAACCATCCATATGCCATTCCAGCCCCTCCCTTCTAATTAGCCCTTTCAGGGCCTCTATTTTGGGAACAGCTGGGCTTCCTTTCCCTGCTGATCCTAATGATTTTGCCACCGTGCCCCCACAGGGGTACTCCTTATCTCCCAACCTAATCTCTCCTTTTATGTGTTGTCTTTCCCCATTACAGTATAAATTCCTTGAGGGCAGGGGCTGTTTTTTGTTTTATATGTATTTATATTATATTTATGGCATATTTTATTATTTATATATTATAAATTATATATTTATACATAATATAGAATTTATGTATAATTATATATTATACTTATATAATCTATTATATATTATATATTTTATTTATATTATATATTTTTATTTTTATTATATTTTATTACATTTACTTTATAAGTGCCTGAGCATTTAGCACAGTGCCTGGAAGATAACCAAATATACACCAATATAATAGACACCAATATAAAGGCACCAATATAAAGTATACCTTGCTCTCAAGGAGTTTAGGGCATCCTATTAGGGGAGAAAACATATACCTTTAGAAAGCTATGCACTGGGGCAGCTATGTGGTGGAATGTATGGAACACTGGCCCTAGAGCCAGGAGGACTTGAGTTCACATCTGACCTCAGACACTAGCTGTATGACCCTGGGAAAGTCATTTAACACCAACTGCCTAAAAAGAGAAAGATATGTACCTTTTCTTTCTTGTGCCTGCAGACTGTGACCATAGAGAAGAGGACCTGAAGTTATTCACCTGGTGCTGTGACTTTTAGAGTCCAAATAGGCAATCCACGGCCATTCTGGGTTTAGGATGGAATAAGATAACCACATAGCATACATACCACCCCCCCCCACACACACAACCTACATATATACACACAAACACACATACCCATACACACCTTGCATTAGCCTTAGTATTCAAAGCCTAGCCTCAATCCAAATAGTTCTCATTGCTAGTTCTGCTGTTTGGCTTAGGATTTAGAGCTATATAGAACCTCAGGGATATTCTAGTCCAATCCCCTTATTTCAGAAATGAGGAAACTGAAACCCAGAGGGGTATTACTTATCAGATTCACAGATGATATGAAACTGGCAAGGGTTAGCTAACACACTAGAGGACAAAAAAAAAGATCTTGACAGTGGAACATTGGGCTGAATTTAATAAAATAAAGTGTAAAAAGGATAAATATAAAATCTTATATTTTAATTAACTTTGTAGATACAAAGAAGGAGAGGCATAACTGGATAACAATATGTTTGAAAAAGAGCTGGGGGTTTTAGTGGACCACAAACTCAAGATGAATCAACAAAGTGATAGGATGTCCAAGAAAGCTGATGTGACCTTAGGTTGCATTATGAGAGGAATAGTGTCCAGGACTAGGGATGTGATAACTTCCCTGAGTTAAACTGCCTCTGAAGTTTTGTGTTAGGTTCTGGGTCCCAAGGTTTAGGAAGGACATAGGTATGCTGAGTAATGTGCAGAGGAAGGTGACCAGAATGGTAAACAACCTTGAATTCATGATATATAGGATGAAGGAACGAGTGTAATTCAGCCTGGGGATGAGAAGATTTATTGGCCACATGATACTTTCCTTCGAGTATTTGAAGGGCTGCTATTTGAAATAGGGATAGAGTCATTCTACTTGGTTCCAGTGGGGCAGAAATAGGAGTTTTGGGTGGAAACATCAAAGAAGGAAATTTAGGCTGGATGAAAGGGAAAAAACCAAACTCCCTACTAATGAGAAGTACACTAAAGCACAATGGACTGCCTTGGGAGGTGGTAGGGATCACCTTATATAGGAGACCTTCAAAAAGAGGTTATACAAACATTTGTCAGGGATGCAGTTCAATAAGCATTCATTAGGCACCACCTGAGCAACCAACAAGCATTTATTAAACACCTCTTATACACAAGGCACTGTCTGAGACGCTGGGGATACACACATGAAATAGATACAATCTCTGTCCTTGAGGAGCTTATAGTCAAGGAGCTTACAGTGTCTTCATAGCTAAATAAAAACATATATCCAAAACAGACACAAAGTCATTGGGGGACAGGAGGCACTAATAACTAGGGGAATCAGGAAAGATGAAAGAAATGGCTCTTAAGCTGGGCCTACAAGGTAACTTGGGGTTCTAAGAAGTAGAGAATAGATGAGAGAGCATTTCTGGAAAGAGGAGCAACCTATCTGACTCGCAGGGTGGTTGTGCCCTTAATAGGGAAGTTAGGAAGGGGGGGGGGGTCATTTTTTGTTTGTTTTTGATGGAGAGGAGTATACACTGAATGTTAAGTTTAAGACATAAATGAGATGGCCAGTGGAGCTGTCCAGCAGTCTGTTGTTGACATCGGACTGGAACTCAGGTATGTTTTAGAGCAAGGTTCTCGTTCATATTCAGGGTAGATTAGATGATCTCTAAGGCTTTTTCTAATTCTATCGTTCTATGGATCATGGATGTAGGCTTGGAAGGGGCCATTGAATACATCCTCATTTTCAGATGAGGAAATTGAGGCCCAGAGAAGTTAAATGATTTGTCCAAAGAGGGATTAAAATGAAGACCAAAGCACTGATCGTAGGATAACAGATTTTAATCTGGAAGGGACCTTAGAGGCCTTCTAATTCATCCTCTTCATTTTACAGATAGGGAAACTGAGAATCAAGGAAGCAAAATGACTTGCTGAAGGTCCCAAAGGTAAGTGGCACAGACTAGATTTGAACCCAGCTCATTTTAGCTCACGGGCAGCTAGTTAGCACAGTAGATAGGGTGCTGGACCTGGAGTCAGGAAGGCTCATCTTCATGAGTTCAAATCCAGCCTCAGACACTTACTAGCTGTTTGACCTTGGGCAAGTCACTTAACCCTGTTTGCCTCAGTTTCCTCATCTGTAAAATGAGCTGGAGAAGGAAATGGCAAACTACTCTAGCATCTTTGCCAAGAAAACCCCAAATGGAGTCAAGAAGAGTTGGAGACAACTAAAAAGACCCAACAACAACATTTAAAAATCTGTTCTTTCCAGTCGTGCTCACACAGGTCGTAAGTGTCATCAGGTTAATTCGAGGCTAATTTTCAGTGGCTCATATCTCAAGCCTTTGATCAATGTCTTTTATTATTGCCATCATCATCATCGCTGAATATTAAAGGCATATGGAGACAGGGTAAGGTACATATTAGCCCTGCTCTCTGTCTGCTGCTGGATTGGAATAAGGATGTGCAGAGTGAGCCTTCAGAGGTTATCTAACTGTGCAGAATATTAAATATAAAATAATAATAGGAAGGTGATGCCCTGCCCCCAAAATATTTCTCTCTGAACTCCCTAGAAAAAGAAAATGATTAATAATGCTCTAGCTCATAACATTAATAGAAATTATGAATGAATGGACATTGATTAAGCATTATGTGCGCAGCACCATGCTAAATGCCAGGAATTCAAATTGGTTGGTTTTTGCCCTTCATAATCAAAGCGGACCAAAGTGACAAGACTGTGGTTGGGGTCAAGGTACAGTGTGTCCAACTGTGGCTGATCAGACCAATGTGAGCTCAGAAGGCTCGACCACAGGGAATCCAAATAGGAAAACTGAGATGGGCCTCGCTCTCCAAGAGTTCACGTTCTGATGTGAGGAGGCGATGCATACTGGAGGGTTCAACTTAGGATAATAAAAAGAAGGGGGAAGAAAGATGTCTACAAAGCATTTTGGGAGGAGAGGAGCACCAGGCATCCAAATGTTCTGAATGACACAGAAGATGATATGCACCTCAGGGGCCAATCCAGAGAGAAACCTATTCCGGCCCATAATGACCAAGTTAGGGCAGCCACTGGATGCAGCAGCTTAACCGCCCCCAGGTTTTCCATGGGCTTTGTAGCTCTATCCAAGCACAGAGATGTTATCCCTTAATAACATCTTGCTTGCTGTTAATCTGCCTCATTTAGGCAATGTATTATCTCAGACAATTCTCTCAACACCTCTGCAAAGTGATCAGGTCGATGGGGAGTGAAAGGAGCACCCTGGCTGAAGTTAGAGGTCCTGAGTTGGAATCCCCACTGAGCTATTTCTTTCTTTTTCTCTCCCAATTTTAAAGTTTTGAGTTCCAAATTCTATTCCTCCCTCCCTCCTTCTCTGCCTCCTTTCTTCCTCCCTCCCTGAGACTGTAAGCAAGCAGACATAGGTTATCCATGTGCAATCATGTAAAACATTTCCATATTTCCACTGAGCTATTTCTTACAGACATCACCTTAGGCAAGATATGCCCTCCCCCCCAGTCTCAGTGTCCTCGTCTATAAAATGAGAGGGTCAGGTGATGCGGGTTCTATAACACCCCTCCAAAATCTATATCAGATTCTATGAGTTCAATGTGGGCCTCAGTTTACTCTATATTAAAAAGATTAGGCTACAGTGGAAAAGTCCTCTGTTTACAGAGGCAAAGGACCTGGGTCTCAATCCTCACTCTGCCATGGATAACTTGTGTCATAGTGAGCATGTCTGTCACTCAGCCATTCTGAGCATCAACTGCAAAGTGAGGAAGCTCAACTCAATGGTCTCTGAAGTCACTTCTAACTTCCAACATATGATGCTTTGATTTCCATGGGCTTCAGTTTCTTTATGATGAGGCCATTGGACTAAAATGTTCCCTTCCAGGTCTAAATTTTATCCAGAACTCAGTTTCTTCATCTGTAAAATGAGTTGGATATAGGAGAGGAGTTGATACTCCCTTCTCATTCTAAATCTAAGATACTATGACCTCTCCGGGTCTCAGTTTTCTGACCTATAAAAAGTATTGGTGAGATTCGTGGTTGTCATTCATCTGTTTCATGTGTCTGACTCTTTGTGACCCCATTTGGGGTTTTCTTGGCAAAGATACTGGAGTAGTTTGCCTTTTCCTTCTCCAGCTCATTTTACAGTTGAGGAAACTGAGGAAAACAAGGTTAAGTATCTTGCCCAGGGTCACACAGCTAAGTATCTGCAGCCAAATTTGGAGTCCAGAAGATGGGTCTTCCTAACTCCAGGCCCTGGCCGCTCTATCCCAGTCTAAAACTATTATGCTATGACCTTAGTTTCCTTATCTGTAAAATGGATAGCTGGATTAAATGGTTTTAAAATCCCATGATTAGTTTTACTCATAATCATTCTTGAATGCAGATGATGGGACTGATGCTAGAACCTAAGTTCTTGGTGCCCTTTCACTCCTACTGACAGCAGCGGCCTCAGCCTACCAGGTAGCAGCCCAGGAGGGGAGAGGCACCACTTCTCTGGCTTTGCTGCTTACTGCCCCTGTTTTATTGATCTCTCCATGGATCTTGGCACTGGGTCTGGGAACAAGCTGAGGGCATCTCAGAGAAGCTGGGAGTTGCAACCCTGACTTCCTGGGCACTGGGGAGGAAGGAAGTGAACCTCCGGGCTCTGATTCCTGAACTTTTGTTCCCTCTTCCTCTTCAGTGAGATGGCTTTTTAATCGGGAGCTCATCTGCCAGCCCTCCCAGAAGGCATCCCCGCCCTTCCTCAGCCCCTCTCTTCTCTCTTTTATTGCTACCATCAGCCCTTCCCCCCTCTGGCTCCATTTGACCTTTAATAAAATGGGGCTTTTGTGCAGAAACGCCGGTGAGTTATTGCCGAGCCAGCGCTCCCGGGGGCTGGCTACCTACGAGGCCCATGTCTCATTGCAGCTTGTAAGGCAAAATTACATTTTGATCTACATCCCCCATTTCCATTCTCTGCCACCCAGCTTTGGAGACAAAAGGAAGAAAAGAATGTTTTCTTTTCCTGTCTCGCTCTCTCTCTCTCCCCTTTTAATTTTTTTTCTAAGTCCTTCATTTTGTTTCTTGTTCTTTTCTTCCTTCCTGGTCTCCCACATTTCCTACTTAGGCTAGACTTTCAAGACCCAGGTAGTTATGCTCACCCGGACCCTTCCAGAACTGTGATCCAGAAGCCTGTGACTGATGATTCCAGAGGCCAGGGTGAGACATCAGTTAAGAGGTCAAGGGCAGAGCCCTTTGGGGACCTGGAGAAATGCAGATCAGGGGATCATTACAGCCTAGGTTTAAAGCATGAAGTCACCTTAGAGGTCATTTATTCTAACCTCTTTATTTTCCAGGTGAGGAAATTGAGTCCAAGAGAGCGTTAAGTGACTTGGCTAAGGTCACATAGGTAGTAAGTGATCGACCCAGGATTTGATCATAGAGTCATAGATGTATATCTGAGGATTTCAGAGGCCATCCGGTTCACCATTCCTCATTTTCCAGATGAGGAAACTGAAACCCATGGAAAGTTAAGTGATTTGCCTAAGGCAACACAACTAGATGATTCATGGGGCAGCTAAGTGGCTCAGTGGATAGAACACTGGGCCTGGCAGCCCAAAGTTCAAATCCAACCTCAGACGCTTGACACACTAACTAGCTGTGTGACCTTGGTCAAGTCACTTAACCCCAATTGCTCTGCCTTCCCCCCTCAAAAAAAAGTGATATTTGCACTTATGGTAGTCACACCTCTGAGTATGTGGAATTATGGGGTGCTTGTAGACAAAGTTAAATGGATAACCCTTTTTTGTAGAACAATCAGCAAACTGGGTGGGAGATGACTCTCTGGGGACAGGAGACAAGAGGAAAATAGTTGGAATTGAGGATGAACTAAAAACAAGAGGAAGCATATTATAATAATCACGAGGAGAAAGAAGATAAGATAAGAAGGAGGAGGAGAAAGAGAATAAGAAGGAAGGGAAGGAGAACGAAGAGAAAAAGGAGGAGGAGAAAGGAGAGATGACAGAGAAGTGGAGGAAGAAATGAAGAAAATAGAAAGCATACAAAAAACATCCAGAGGATGGGAGTGAGGGAACTTTGGCTCAGTTATTCAGTCATTTTTTTATTCATTCACTTATCCATTCATTCAATGGTCATTTCTTGAGTCTCTAGTGGGCTATAGAAGATTGCATAGACTTTTAGAGCTAGCAAGGGCCATAGCCTTTTGAATTCACCCCACAAGAAGCAAACCTAGCCCCAGGTGGTGCTTGAGTTTGCTTTGAAGTGCTTACTGGGGTACTGGGCGGGGGAAGCTAGATAGAGCAGTGGCCCTGGATTCAATAAGACCTGAGTTCAAATCCAGTCTCAGCTTTGTGACCCTGGGCCAGTCCCAACTCCAATTGCCTCAATAAACAAAGACAACTCAGTCTATCAACAAGCACTCACCTAGCACCTATTCTGTGCACTATCCTAGATAATAGGGCTACAACAACAAAGAAGAATATAGAAATTTGAAGGAGTGGAGGTGGCGGAGTGCATGCCAGACATAGGAAACTGCTTATGCAGAGGCCACACACAAGAAGGGTGATGATAATAATTGCTAAAATATCTATACTCCTTCAAAATGGCCGAAATACTGCTTCAGGATTATCTCATTTGAATTTCACAGTATCCTATGTGGGAGATGTGGGTGGGGGGAAGGAGACACCAGAGATATTATTCTTCCTATTTGTAGTTGAAGAAACTGAGTCTCAGAGAGGCTATGTGCCTTGTACCTGATCACACTGTAAGTGTTGGAGGTAGGATTAGAACCCAGGTCTTCCTAACTCCAAGTCTGGCACTGTATGCAGTGTTCACAATTTCATAATTTTATTTACTCCATACAGCTCTAGGTCAGCATGCAAAGAATAGCCCATCTATGATACATACCACCCGTGTGTCCTTGTATAATTCACTTAATCTCTTTGTACCTCAGTTTCCCCATCTGTAAATGAGGGGGTTGAATTCAATGGCCTCTGCGGTCCCTTCAGCTCTAGGTCTATGCTTCTATTAATGAGCCTAGCCAGTAGCTTGAGCAATCTCTGTAGGACTTCCCAGAATCTTTGTACCCTGGATGTGGGCTAGATGAAGAGATTTGCAGTTCAGCTTCTCTGGCTTGATCCATCAGGATTCCCCTCTTCCTACACCTCTGCCTCCCAGAAGGGATTACCCCTATTTTCTTATCAAAGTCAGACTTCAGGGAAGGCAGTCCAGGACCAGCCCAGAGCCCAGAGCCCAGAGCCCAGAGCTTTAGCCCTGTCTTCGTCTGGAGAAACAGACCCAAATTTTCTAGGGATGCTTGTGGCAGGAGAAGACACTTCTGAACAGAGAGATTGTTGGTGGTGAAGGTCGTTAGGAAGAGCCCTGTGATGGCTGTCTGCTGCTCATTAAGCCTCACCTCACTAGAGAGAAACACATGGGAGAGTAAAGAGCAGATTATCTAGTCAAAGAACATGAGGCTAAATCCTATCTCTTCCACATGCTACCTATGTGACCTGAAGAAAGTCATGTGACTTCTCTGGACTTGAGGTTTCCTCCTCAGTAAAAGGAGGAAGGGATAGAAGCAGTAAAGCTTAGCAGATGGTGGGGGTGGGGCTGGACTTGGGGTCAGAAATAAGTGGGGTAGAGTTCAGTCCCAGACATTTATTAGCTATGTGGCCCAGGGTGAACCTTTTAACCTCAGTTTTGTCATCTGTAAAACAGGGTTAAGGATGGTGATGATAAATTGTATAATTTATATTTATAATTATGTATTTCTATAATACTAACACCTGCCTCACAGGGTTTTTTGTGATAATCAAAGGAGATTATATATAGTATGTATGTACGTATATATACATATATATGCAATTATATATGTATGTGTGTGTGTGTATATATATATATATATATACATATAGTGTTTTTCAAACTTTTAAATTGAATATGAATTTCAGCCACTTTAAGGGAGGCCATGTGGTTCAATAAGAAGAGTAGTGCTGGATTTCAAGTCAGGCCTAGCAGCTGGAGGACCCCTAAAGGCAAAGATGTGTTGGTAAAAGATTTAACAACTGGTTCTCTACCCCTAAGATACTTTGAAATTTAATCTGCATCATTAACATTTTCTTTGTCACTTTCTTAAATCTAAGCAATAAACACAAGAAGTTAAACCTTAATCTGTGGCACTTGCTGATTTCTGGTATATAAACTGCTCACACAGAAAAATGAAGATTGACTCTTGGGAGCTGGTGAGAGCCGTCCCCAGGACACCTCTGAAGCCTGATGACTTCCCATATAAAAGGGGGGATTTGAGTAGAATCTTGAAGGAAGCTGGGGAGTCCAAGAGGCAGAGGTGAGGAGGAAGAGGGTTCCATGAGAAGTTAACAACCGGTTCAAAGATATAGGCAAAGGAGTGTCGTATGTGAGCAAAGGTAAGTGGATGAATTTTAGTGCCCGAAGAGGTTATACGGTATTAAAAAAATAAAACCCTGGAAAAGTAGAAAGGGGTCAGGCTGTGAATGGGATTAAATGCCAATAGGGAAGTTTATATTTGATCTTTGAAATAATAGGGAGCCCCTAGACTTTCCAGACCAGGGCAGTGACAGGGTCAGACCTAGGTTTTAGGGAAGTCTCCCACTCACTTCCTGTCCAAGAGGTGATGAGCTCACTATGAAGAATCACATTTTTGTAAGTGGTCCATGTGGGACTTTGTTTTAATTAATTTTGCATATTAATGCAGGTTGTTTTCTTTTTCTGGCAAGGGAGAAGGATAGGAAAGGAAAATAAATGCTTACTAAGCGAAAACAATTAAGATGATAATGGCTAATGATCGCAAGTATTTACGTACAGTGCTTTAAGGTTTGCAAAGCGCTTTATAGATATTAATCTCATGTGAGAAAAGAACAGTCCTGGGAGGGAGATATTATTCTGCCCATTTTACAGATGAGGAAATTGAGGCTGAAGGGAAGAGACTTCCCTAGGGTCACACAGCTAATAAGTGTCTGAAACTGGATTTGAACTTAGAACTTTCTGACTAAAAAAAATTATATGGGCAGATGGGCATGGAGACACCTGAGGTAGACAGATGAGTTAGAGGGCTCTCCCTATAGTGCAGTTGATGGGCATTGAGATAGAGTGGTATCTGTGAGTAGAGAAAAGGGCATGTATGCAAGAGATTTGGGGAAGGCAGAAATGCAAACATTTGCCAATGGGTTGGATACATAGGGTAGGAGACCGAACAGGAACCTGAGTGTATCCCTGAGGTTGTGAACTGGGAGAGTGATGGCGCCCTCCATAGAGAAGTTGAGAAAGGCAGAGGGTTTTGAGGGAAAGATAATGAGTTTAGTTTGAGGTGCCTATGGGACATAGATGGGCAGCTAGGTGGTGCAGTGGATAGAGAGCTGACCCTGGAGTCAGGAAGACCTGAGTTCAAATATAGCACCAAACATTTATTAGCTGTGTGACCCTGGGCAAGTCACTTAACCCTATTTGCCTCAGTTTCCTCAACTGTCAAATGAGCTGGAGAAGGAAACGGCACTCCAATATCTTTGCCAGAAAAACCCCAAATGGGGTCAGGAAGAGTAGGACGCTACTGAAAATGACTGAAGAACAACAGCATGGGGCATAGTATTTCCCAGCAAAGGCTCTGCAGTCACCCCATTTCCTCTGAATTTCTAATTCCGGCTCTACCACTCACCTCTGTGACCTTGGGTAAGTAATTTAAGTTCCTTCAGTCTCAGTTGTTCCATCTCTAAAATGAGAGCCTTGGACTGAATAATCCTTAAGGTTTTCTCCTGTTTTAAAATCCTGTGGTCCCATGAATGGCTTTGCAAACAGATGATGTTTCACTTAGGTCCCTGACTGCCAAGAGGAAGAAGCAGCAGAGATGGATGGGCTGTAGAAGAGGGAGGGGGAATGGGGAAGGAGAGGGCTAGATGCATTAAAAAATCATGACAAGGAGATATTTTTCATTGTTCCTAGATGACTAAACAATTTCAAGGGACTGAGAGGAGGGATGACGGAGCACAGACTGGGACCTGGTCTAGGATGCTGGGAGCTCAGTGATCCTTTTAGCATTCCATTATGCAGGAGACCACGCCAAGACAGCTTTGACGGTGGAGATGAAGTACCAAGCAAACCCCTGGCTCCTTCCTAACTGTTCACCTTTGGGGAATGTTCTTTTTAAAGAGAAGCATTCATTTCTATTTTGAATAGAACACTGGTCTTGGAGCTGGAGGACTTGAATTCTAGCCCTAGCTCCATCCCCTGCTATGGGCGTAGAAATAAACTCCTAGCTCTAGGGATGGAAGGGCTATCAGAGGCTGTCTAGGTCAAGCCCCTCCTTTTACTGGGGAGGAAACTGAGGCTCAGAGAGCTTATAAGCAACTGGATCCAGAGAAGTCACAAAATCATAGACCTGGGGCTGGAAGACCTTTAGAGATCACTTTGGTCAACCCCACAATCTTACAGAGGAAGCAAATGAGGCAGAGAGACTGTCATGGAACCCTAATTCTGGAATGAGAAGGGACCTCAGGGGACCAGATGAATCCCCTCATTTTACAGAAGAAAAAACTGAGGCTCAAGGAGGTGAAGTAACTCATCCAAGATTAGTTCATAAACATTTATTAAGTGCCAGGCATAGTGCTAAGTACTAGAGTTACAAATACAAATAAAAACAAAGTTCCTGTCCTGAAGGAGGTTATTTCTAATGGGGGAAGACAATACACAAAAGGAAGCTGAAAAGGGGGTGGGGGAAGAAAAGGTTTCTGACTCAGATTCTACTCAAACCCCATCTTCTTTTGTATGAGAAGTCCTCTGGCTTCAGGGGTGTGTTGGGGACAGCTCCCACCAGCTCCCATGAGCCAATCTTAATTTTTCTGTGTGAGCAGTTTATATATCAGAAGAGTTCCAAAGAAGCCTAAAACATCATACAGGTGTAGCAAAAAATGGCTAAGCTGGGATTCAAATACATGACCTCTAACTCCAATTTCAGCGTTATTTCCTCCACTGAACTTTTGTACCACTTCATTGTGAGTGACCTTAGCAAGTCACTTCCTTTTTCTGGGTCTCAGTTTTGTCCTCTGCCAAATGAATATTAGAAGACTTCTAAATGAAAAACCAGATGTTTTCTGACATTCTATGATAACTAGACTCTGGGCTTTCAGTTTCTCCCCAGCTGCCCAAATGATCTTCCTAAAGCATGAACCCAACCATGTAATTGAGGTTCTCTCCCCAAAAGCCTCATTGATTCCATCTTGTCTCTGGGAAGCAATTTAAAGCTCCCCTGCTTAGCATTTGAAGCCCTTCCCATTCTGATTCCAGCCTCCACTTCCAGGCTTATTTCATTTTATTCCTCACCCCCAACGCGCTCCCTAGTCAAACTGTCCTAGTTATGTTTCCTGAACTCTCAGTTACACATCTCACCTCCATGCTCTTTCACAGGCTTTCTCCCTGCCTGGAATGCCCTCCCTCCTCACCTTCATCTCTCGGAATCCTCAGGTTTCTTTAAGGCTCAACTTGCACCATCTCCTATATGAAGATTTTCCTGGCTCTCCTATCCCTATTTGTTAGTGTTCTCCCTCTCTTGTAACCACTTTGTGTTTTCTTATCTGGTTTCATGTTTTATTCCGTAGTAGGATATAAGCTCCTAGGGAACAGGATTCATTTTGACTTTGCATCCCCAGCATCTAGAGCAGAGCCTGGTAGAGAGCAGGTACTTAAAAAATGCTTGTCGTATTGAATCGGATTCTGGGAGTCTATAAATACCACTCTATAATACAGTAGTTAAGAGAACCGACAATGATCTAGCAGACATTTATCCTCTTGATTTTATTGAAGGAGATTGTTCTTAATTGGCATTTAAACCAAATTTTGCCTCTGGAAAAATGTTGAGAGATGATGGCAAATCCCCTGCAACATGACTTGCCCTGAGTCTTGTATATTCCTAGGGAGGCCACCAAGTCTAGAACTGGGAAACCCCTGGGCTCCTGGCCACTCTTACCCTCAGCTGAATTGACAGAAGCCTTTCACATGTTGTTAGTCTATTTTGTTGCATATTTTCTTTTGATTGTCTTGTGTGGTTAAACTCCATGGGGCTCTTGTATTTCTTTCCTAGGCTTCTTTCCTACCCCACTGCCCAGATCTTATTTTTGGTATTCAGTAGGTGTTTAATAAATTAGTCTGAATTTTGGTGTTAGTAGAGACACCAAGGACTACTAAGTTTAACCCATAAAGCCACTACAATTTGGCTCACCCATGGTCATCTAGCTTCTGCTTAAATCATTTACCTCCTCAAACAGTCCAGTTTCTTCTTGGTTATCTCTAATTGTTAGGAAGTGATGTTTTGTTTTCTTCTGGTATCAAGTCTCAATGTGTCTGTATTCAACTTCCTCTCCTCAATCCTGCTTCTGCCTTCAGGTCTCAAATAAAACAAGTCTAACACCTTTTCTATTTGACAGTCCTTCAGATACTTGAAGGTGGCCATCATGTGGCCTCCTGAATCTTCTCTTCCCAATTTCTTCAATGGATCTCCATATCAGGCTTTTTGCCACCCTTTTATTGTTGTTCAGTTGTTTTCAGTCAAGTCTGACTCTTCATGACACTATTGAAGGTTTTCTTGGCAAAGATACTGGAGTAGTTTGCTATTTCTTTCTCTAGGTCATTTTACATATGAGGAAAATGAGGCAAACACGGTTAAGTGACTTGCCCAGGGTCACACAGCTAGTAAGTATCTGAGGCTGGATTTGTACTGAGGAAAATGACTCCAGGCCCAGCACTCTATCCACCACACCACCTAACTGAGTGTTTACTATCCTGGTTACTCTCATCTTTTCTCTCTTAATCTTATCATAAGATCATAGGTACATAGATTTAGAGCTTTCTCACTAAAACACCAAACAGTGAACACAATATTCCAAGTGTGGTCTGATCAGGGCATAGTATAATTAGACTATCACATATCTAATTCTAGAACTGTTCCACCTCATTTAAAGTGTCAGAATTTTAAACCCTGATATTCCTATATGGTAAGAATATATCTCTGTTATTCACTAAGTATGAACCAGGCCTGGACACCTCCCTAGGTATAATAGGAAGTCTGTTCAGATTGACTGAAGGTCTTGACCACACTCTTTGGGGCCTGTGTATAACTGCTCAATCTAGCTACAATCAGAGTGACTGGCAGTGGAAAGGACAGAGGGTTCCAGCTAATTCCCTGAGAAGAAATCAGTTGAGAGAGGTTCAGAGCCCTGGGCTTTGGCCTTTGCCACTGTCTCCCCACCCCCTTCCCTTTGCCTGATGAGTCTCATCAATCCATTAGTCAATAAATCATAAACATTTATTAAGCACCAACTATGTGCCATTTACTGTGATGAGCACTGAGGATACAAAAAGAAGTAAAAGACAGTCCCTGCCTACCAGGTGCTGACAATTTAATGGGGGAGACAACATGTAAATAAATATATACAAAAGCAAGCTATAAACAGGGTAAAGAAGAAATAATTAAAAGAAGGAAGAGACTGGAATTTAAGAAGTGTTGGGGAAACCTTCCTGTAGAAGGTGGGATTTTAGTTGGAATTCATGAATTTCAAAGGGTCTGGAAGTATTCCTAGCAGCGTTACCAGAACAACTAATGTTAGTGTCTGCATTAGAAACCACTGGATAATGAGGAAAGAATCAAGGCTCTACAAAGAGCCCAACAGAAAAGCTATGCCATACCTAAGGGAAAATGTTGAGGATTTTATCAAAAGTACTTCCAGAAAATGAGAGTCACTCCTTTGCCACCATTGTTTTTCAAGTTTCAGCCTACTTTCAGACTTTGTATGCACTGGTAGAAAAAAATGTCATAAACTTTTAAGGTTTTTTTTTTTGTAAAAACTGTTCTTACTATATCTTTTTAGTAATTTTTTTTCTAAAAGCTAGTAAAGTCTGGTTGACTGATAATTAATTGATAATCATAGTAAGAAAAACACTGGTGGGGGCTCATAAGCTATATCGCACTAGATGAACAACCCCAGCGGAAACCCCCTGAGTTCCCCGTAGAGGCCTGAAGGAGCATAGCTAATTGAGGTTTGAGGACCCAGCCTAAAAGGGGAGTTATAGTTGGGGTAGTTGCCCCAGAGCATGTTAAATCTTAATGGACCCTATGATTGAATGAAGTAGTTTTGGGACTATACCTAATATGAACACTGGTTCTCTGATGCCAGGGAAAAGAGGGATCTCAGACCAGATGGATGCTGCCTCTGCCCAGCCTTAGTTGGCAAAGTATCCTCTGTTCAGTGAGGTTGAATAACCCCTGGGCACTCTATGTTCTTTCAATCTGATAAAACACTATGAAACACAACTCCAGCCCACATGCGGGCGGGCACTGGGGGGAATAGAAGGCATTAGGCAAGATTAGTGCTATCAATTCTGCTCTGTCTTTGGGCCTACGGATCCCTGGATAGCACAGCCATTGCATCACCTCTGCATCCTCCCTTTCTGCCACATAGGCCCTGCTCTGTTCCCTCTCTCCCTCCCTCGGCTCATCTTTCATGAAAGTGGAACCTGCCTGGTCTCTTCTCCTGTACTTTTCCCTGTTGCAATCTCTTCATGCTAAAGATTGTTTCTAATTTTGCTAGAGGTTCAGATGCTGAGTGAGTTACAGATGAACTGTCTTCCCACTTGCAAAGGAGGGAGCCAAGCCTATTCCTGTGGTCTTTGAGAGTTCACAGCATGGCTCAGGTAGAGGTTGATAGACAATGAACAATTGATAGTGAGAAAAACAGGTTGATTTAATAAATCTGTAAGATGAAGAAGATGGAACTTGTTCATCTCTTGAGTCTCCTTCCACTCTACACCTGGTGATCTTATTAACCCGAAATTATCTTTCATCAACCTGCTATGTACTTAGTCAGCACTGTGTGGGGTTCTAATTAAATGACTTCCATTCAATTCAACAAGCATCTACTATGGGCTAGGCACTATACTAGCCACCAAGAATATAAAGACAAATGCACTGTAGTCCCTGTCATAATGGGGCTTACATTCTGAGGAAAAGGAGGAGGAAGAGAAAGAGGAGGATCAGGAGAAGAAGGAGGGAGAGAAGAAGGAGGAAGAGGAGCAAAAAGGAGGAGGAAGAGGAGGAGGAAGAGAAAGAGGAGGATCAGGAGAAGAAGGAGGGAGAGAAGAAGGAGGAAGAGGAGAAAAAAGGAGGAGGAAGAGGAGGAGGAAGAGAAAGAGGAGGATCAGGAGAAGAAGGAGGGAGAGAAGAAGGAGGAAGAGGAGAAAAAAAGAGGAGGAAGAGAAAATGGTATATTCTGATAAGTAAATATTAAATATAGACAAATTAATCAAAAGTAATTTCAAGAGGAAAATAACAGCCTCTGGGTGAGAGGAAGATATCCAGAATAATTGGAAAATGCCTCATATAGTAGGTGGTACCTCGGCTGTGTTTTGAAGGAAGCTAGGGATTCTAAGAGGTGGAGGTAAGGAAGGAATGCATTACAGACATGGAATACCACCTGGGAAAAGGTGTGGAGGTGGGAAACAGAATATGGAAACACCTAGGTAAAATAGGGGTTAGATCACTGGACTCAGAATCAGGGGTATCTGAGTTCGAATCCTTTCTCAGACATTCATTAGTTGTATGACCAAGGACAAAGTGACTTAACATCTTTGTTTCCTTATATATAAAATGAGGGAATCAGATGCCATTAAGTTCCCAGCTTTATATCTATGATCCTAGAAGGCCAGTTTGATTGGAACAGGTAGTACATTTAGGGGAGTGCTATGAAACAAAGCTGGGAATTTAGGATAGAGGAGCCAGACTGTGAAAGGCTTTGCAAAATCTTGAGGATTTTTAATTTAATTCTAGAGGGAATAGGGAACCACTGAAAATTCTTGAGCAGAGGAGTATCATGGCCAGATCTTTCTCTAAGAAGATTATTTTGGCAGCTGTTTGGAAGATTGATCAGTGAATAGAGAAGCTCAATGCGGGGAGACTAATTAGGGGGCTTTTGCAATGATATAATTGAGAGGTGATGGAGGACCTAAACTGGAGTGAGAGCTGTGAAAATTGGGGAGGATGGGAAAGATGGTAAGAGAGTATAAAAAAGGCAGCTCAGGAGCATAGTGGATAGAGCTCTGGGTCAAAAAACCAAAAGGTTCAAATCTAGACCTAGATACTTAACTAACTGTACACATTACTACAAGTTAGTACCTGGACAAGTCACTGAACTTTGCCTCAGTTTCCTCAATAGTAAAATGGGGATAAAAATAGCATCTACCTTATAAAATGAAATACTTGTTAAGTATTTAGCACAGTGTCTGGCACATAGTAGATGCTTAATAAGCACTTCTTTCCTTGCCTCTTAAATCGGAGCACACTCCATGGATCATGTTATAAACATAAAATTGACAAAACTCAACAACTGATTAGTTATGGCAAGACAATATTCATGTCAAGATGTCTCCAGTCATGGTCATGGCCTCAACAGAAATAGGGAAGTTTGGAGGACAGAAACATTTGATGGAACGTACAGTAAGTCCTACTGGGCACATCTCGAGATGCCTTAAGGCAATTAGTAGTCAGAGACCAGACATCAGAGGAGACATTAGGGATGGGTAAGTAAAGTGAGAAGGCAGAGGGCAGCTAGTTGGCACAATGGATAGAGTGGATAGAGTGCCAGTCCTGGTGTCAGGAAGACTCGTGTTCATGAGTTCAAAATCTGGCCTCAGACACTTACTAATGTGTGACCCTGGGCAAGTCACTTCATCCCATTTGTCTCAGTTTCCTCATCTACAAAATGAGCTGGAGAAGGAAATGGCAAACCACTGCAGCATCTTTGCCAAGAAAACCCCAGATGGGCTCACAAAGAGTCAGAGACAACTGAAAAATCACTCAACAATAACCAGCAAAGGCAGAGTGACTGACTTAATCAACCCCTCCTCACTTAAAGTATGACCAAGCCATTCAATCACAGGCCTTAAGACTAAGGGCTAAAAAAATAATGTTATACAGGAACCATGTTTGGTCACACAGTAGGGATCATCAAAATTATCAAAGAAGTTGAAAAGGCAGAGAAAGGTTTGGCCAAGCCTCATGCCTACCCAATGACCTGAGTCTACAGAATTTGGGGATTTCCAACTTCTCATTCATGTTCTAGCCACAAGGCAAGGACATACGGATGTAGATTCAGCATGTGAAAGGGGAACATTCTGAGTACCCCACAAGTGGGAGAAAAGGACTTCCAGTAACCAAGATCTGAGAGTTAACCCATTGCTACACGTGCTCCCTAAACTGGAACCCACTTTCCCTTGGAATACTTCTGTAATGGTGGGAGAATATAGCGCAAACTTTTTTGGGGGGTAGTGGTGGCGTATTTTGTTCCAGTTGTTGTGTTTAAGTAAGTATCCTTTTCCAAAAGCTGTTTAAGTCTGACTGACTAACATGATTCTTAGCTGATAATCTTGGGGAGAAGCATACTGGCAGAGTCTTGGGCCAATAGGATTAGAGAATTGTCTTCCCTCTTTACCCTTCAGGGGTATACATAGAACCCTAGAATGTACCATTTCCTCTGAAGGGGAAAGGCAGCCAAGCTCTGAGGACTTAACTTGTCAATGGAAATGGGAGCTAAAGGAAAGATCCCTAGACCTTATACATGCTATAGATGTATAGAATGAAGAATTTTCTACTTTGAGTTGATATTTGAATCCATGGCACCTTCTAAGATTGCCAAAAGAAAGTAGATTGGGGAATATGTTGGGTGGGGAGATGATGCTTGATACTTAATGAGATGCATATGGAGATTGAGATGGTGCTGTCAGATAGGTAAGAGGAGAAATAAGACAGAGAGAGAGAGAGAGAGAGAGAGAGAGAGAGAGAGAGAGAGAGAGAGCGAGAGCAGTAAAGTGGACAGTTGAAATTGTCTAGACTCAAGAGTACAAGAAGAGAAGGATGAATTTCTGCCTTCAGAAGTTTGCAATCTATCTGACTGCTGGCTGGATGCCTAAACCTGTCATTTGATTTAACTTCTAACATGAAAAAAGAAACAGAAAAAAATACTTCTTGACCCAAACAAAGACTCCAATGCCCCATTATATGCACATACTCATTCCCAAAGTATGAAGAGAGGAGGAAGAAGAGTAGAAGGAGGAAGAAGAGGAGAAAGAAGAGGAAGAAAGGGAAAGAAAGAGGAGGAGAATGAGAAGAAGAAAAAGAAGAACTCATATAGTGCTTTAAGATTTGAAAAGTGCTTTATAAATCACATAATACTTATGACTACCCTAGGAGGGAGGTACTATTATCCCCAATGTGTCTACTTCATTAGTTCTGGTGTCAAAGGACCTGTATTCAAATCCTGACTCTGGCTGCTACTTCCTGTGTGACCTTGGACAAGTCACTTCAATTCTCTGAGTCTCAGTTTCCACATTTGTAAAGTGAAAGGGCTGGACTAGATGACCTCAAAGGACTCTTACAGCTCCAGATTAATGATCCAACAATCCTGAAGTCACTTCCCTGCTCTTTGCTCCAGTTTGCTCATCAGTAAAATGGAGAGGTTGGACAAGATAGCCTCCCAGTAATGATAACCCCCCTGTTCTGAAGAACAAATAAGTGAGTTTAACGACAACAACAGCGACAAGAAAAAGATTGTTGTCCTTGTTGTTGCTGTCCAGTCACTTCAGTCCTGGCCCAGTCTGCATGACCCCATTTGGAGTTTGCTTGGCGGAGATACTGGAGGGGTTTGCTATTTCCTTCTCTGGATTGTTTTACAGATGAGGAAACTGAGGCAACAGGGTGAAGTGACTTGGAGAATTGAATCATAGGGTAATAGATTTAGGGTTGGATGGAACCTTAGAGATTGAGTTTCTAGATGAAGAAACTGAGGCCTGCCAAGGTAAAGTGAATTAGGATGATAAATTTAGAGCTAGGAAGACCTTAGAAGTCATTGTGTTCAATCCCTTCATTCTACAGAAGAAGAAACTGAGGCCAGAAACTTGTCCAAAGTCACATAAGCAGTGAATGTGAGGTGGTGGTTCTTATTATTACCTCCCACAGCAGTTGTTTCTGCTTTTGGACAACTTGTACAGGCTCCAAGTGTATCAGAGTCATAGAATCATAGACTGAGATTTGGAAGGGACCTCAGAGACCTTTTATTCCAGGGGTGGGGAACCTGTGGTTGCACTTGAGGACCTAGAGGGTAGCCTCAGGGCATAGGTTCCCCAGGCCCCCCCATCTACTCCAACCCCCTCATTTTGAAGATGAGGAAGCTGAAGCCTTGAATGATTTGCCCAATGCCCAGGTGGTGAGTGGTAAAGCTGAGCTCTCTGATTGCACATTGGCTCCTGCCATTCCCTGCTCTCTGACTCTGTTTCCTCATTTATGAAATGAAGATCCTAGGGTGAAGGAAAGGAAAATGCTTTGAGTGATATAGAAGTGGAAGCTCTTATGAGGAACATTGACCCAAGCATACCTCCTCTTGCAAGCCCATTGGTCAGGAGAGAGCCCAGCACTGATGATGGAGGTAACCTTGTGAACATCAGGGCCCTTTTATCCAAAATGCACCAAGGTGTGGGCTTGGGTCTGAGGGATAAAAACATGGCCTGCCAGCAAGCTGTGGAAGAAAGAAATGCAGACTGTTATATGTGTGATAAAAGTCCCATCAATCACCGCCAGGACCGAGCAACCACACTAATATCTGGGCTACATGATTACACTTTCTTGGGCTTTTCTGTCAAACCGATGTGTTCTCGCATACCAAATCAGCAGCAGATATAAAACACTGGGAGGCAAAAGAAAGAAGGGGGAGGAGGGAAAACATAAAACAAAACAAACAAAACCAACCCAACGAAATTCTAACTGGCCAACCATCTAAACAACTGGATCCAGGCAGAAGAATGTTGCTAATTCATTTAATTTTCCCAAATCCTTTATTGGACATTTGTCCTCTTTACAAAATTATACCTTGAGATATCTGCTCCCCAACTCAACCTACTCAGGGTTTTGTTGTTGTTTGCTTTATTTTATTTTATTTTTTATCAACCAGCTAATGTGGAAAGTTTACCAGCCAATGGAAATACTTCACTGATCCTCATGGGTCAGGACTAGCAATCATTACATCGCGGAAATCGGCCAGTCAACTTGGAATGTCTACCAGCCAATCAGAATGTTTCATTGATTCCCGTGTTCTGGACAGGGAATTGTGACATCACAGGCATCATGGTTGATGTTCTAGTGGTGCTTATGCTAATTCTCAGTCTTCCATTGGTGGTGCACTGCCTACAGAGAAGATTGCCCCTCTTCCTGCCTTCATACACACTTCCAAGTATTGCTTCTTAAACTCCAAGTCCCATTCGGTTCAGTTCAATGAGCATTTATCGAACTGAAATATCTACTATGTATGGGCCCTGTTATAGGCACCCAGAATACATTGATGAAAAATAGTGCCTACTTTGATTTTAATGGGGTGGGGTGGGTAGGTGATGCAGAGGGAAATAATGAAATGTTTTCCTGGTATTTCATTCTCTTTAAAAACCTGCGCCCTACAGAAACTTTATTTTATGCCCTGGCACTGGCACATAGTCAATGCTTAATATATGCCATTGACTGCTTGCCTGCCTTTTTTCATATACTTCTCTCTTCACACTTTGGGAAACTCCACTGGACCCGGGGTATCACACTGATTACACTACATTCTCCAAGGCATTTGAGAGGATGCCCAGGATTCTGATCCTTAGATAGTGTCTCTGATCCCAGGAGTTGGGAACCCAGTGTGTTACAATGGAAAGGGTTTTATATTTGGAATCAATAGTCCAAGGTTCAAATCCCTTCTACGGTGCTTTTCTACCCATATGGCTTTGGGCAAGTCACTTAAAGATCTCTGAATCTCAGGATCCTTGATCTGTAAGGTAAGGACCTGATGACCTCTCTGAGGTCCGCTCCATCTGCAAATCTATCAGTCAGAGCTGACTGGGAGCCACGGAAATGAAGTAACCAAAGCAGACATTTGGCTCTTCTTGTTTCCCTTAAATGGAAAAAAGCTGGACCCACCAGCTGCTCTCCAGTCTCCAAACTATTTGTCAATGTTTTCCTAGTGGGCTGAGGGCTGGCCTGCCACCCTGCACAGGTATTTAATATGGGAAAACTTTAATCACATTTGTTTCCCTGTGTTTTGTCCCTACAACAAATCATTTTTAATGGGAGCCAAGGAATAAAAAAAGTTGTAGCAAATCTTGGCTGACGGTTTTATCACCCACCTAACATCTCCATGCCCAAGGATGGCTTTGCTGCCTGCCACCTGCAAATCATCTTGAGAGAGAGGGAGAGAGATAGATAAAGAGGAACAGAGAGACAGAGACAGAGAGAGAAAGTCAGAGAGAGGGAGAGAGGGAGACAGAGAGAGAGAGACGGAGAGACAGACAGAGAGAGACAGAAACAGAGACAGGCAGAGAGAGAAAGAGAGAGACACTGAGAGAAAGAAAGACAGAGAGAGAGGGAGAATACAAGCCTAAACTTTTGTCGAAGGGGAAACTCCTGCTCCTTCTCTTGAGTTTTCATTATAGATGATAATCCCATTGTATTCTGCCCTGGTCAATCCATATCTAAAGCAGTGTAATTAATTCTGGGTGTTACATTTTAGGAAGAACACTGCTGAATTTGAGATCATCCACAAGAGGCTGACTGGGATGGTGAAGGATCTTGAGTTCATTTCATAAGAGAATCAAATGAAAGAATTATAGATGTGATTACTTTGGAGGGAAGAAAACTCAGAGTGGAGGAAGGAGATAGAGCATTGGCTGTATTCAAATACTTGAAGGACTAGTTGTGATGGCAATGTTAATTTGACATTTAATTACTGTTCTCAGATCAAGACATAGAAAATGGGGAGGTATGGAGGTGCGGCATGTAGCAGCAGGGGAGGTGACAGGATGCTAAGGCTAGGTTGGCCTTGGTATCCTGGAAAATGTAAAAAAAAAGATCTGGAGACAGCTAGATTCTTCCATTTTGGTCCTTAAGTACCTTACCCATGGTCACTCAGCTAATTACTGACACCACCACTGCCATCATTATTATCATCCTGGAGCTGGCTGTCTTCCTCACCTGTGAAACTGTCCCACTTTAGGGAAGTAGAAGTTGGTGGGTAGATGGGGCCATCAAATAGGTATTTACTTCCTAAATCAGAATCTCTCCAGTTGTGAGACTATTTTTCCAGGATCTGGACCCTTTCAAGTTCTTACTTTCAGAGCCTTCACTTCCAGATCTCTTTCCCAGGCCTCCCAGGAGGAGCCAAAGCTCCTCCTCCTCCCTAAAGAGAAGAGGTTCCTTTGAAGCAGGAAGTTCTCACAGCACCCTTGGGAACAGAAACTCACCTCTCTACCAACCCATACAACTTTGGGGCTTAGTCTTAAATTTTTACAAGTGCAATATCTGGATGTGTGTGCAAATATTAATTTATATTAAGAAGTACAAAAATTCTCTTTGGCAGATTAACTTGTGCATACTTTCAAACCCAGAACTGCAGAATGTCAGAGTTGGAAGGGGCTTCTGAGGGCATCGGTAAAGCCACATCTGAACAAGAACCCCACTTAGGGCATCATTAATAACTGACTATCCAGCCTCTTCTCGAAGACCTCCAGTGAGAGGGTAGCTACTATACCTTGAGGCCACCCAAGATGCTTTTGAACAACTTATTGTTAGGAAAGTTTCCCAATATCCAGCCTCAATTTATCTCCTTACAACTTCCATTCATTGTTTTTAGTTCTGCCCTCTAACACCAGCAAGGCAAGCCTAATCCCCCTGTAAAAAATAATGATCATTTAAACATTTGAATAAAATTACTAAAACTACTGAGTTTTCTCTTCTCTAGAGTAAACAATCCTAATTCTTTTTTACCGATCTTCATGTAGCACAAAGTCTAGTTCACAAAACCATGCCAGTTGCCCACTGAGTTGGTCACTCCCCAGCTTAACAATGTCTTTCTTAAATTGTGGAGCCCAGAATCAAACATAAGACTCCTTCTGTGGTCTGAGCAGGGCAGAGGCCTTCAAAACTGCCAATTCCTTAGTTCTGGGCACTGTATTTCTCAACCTATCTGAAGATTGGTTTATGGAAGACCACTGTGCTGTGCTGTAAGACGTGACGAGCTGGTTGATTTTAGAAAAACATGGAAAGACTTACACGAAATAATAGAGTTAAGTGAGCAGAACCAAGAGAATATTGAGTACAGTAATAGCAATATTGTTTGAAGAATAGCTGTGAATGACTAAGTTATTCTGAGTATTATAAATGCTCAAATCAACTACAAAGGACTTAAGAAAGAAGATGTTACCCACCTCCAGAAGAAGAACTGATAAATAGAAATGTGCATGATATGGTTTTATACACACACACACACACACACACTCGTGCACACGCACACACACGTGTGTGTGTGTGTGTGTGTGTGTGTGTGTGTATGTGTCTGTGAAATGGTGGCCTTCTCTAGTGTGGAGTAGAAAGGGAAGGAGGAAGAAAGTTTGGAACTTAAAATGTAACGAAAAATTAAATTCAAAAAAGATTGCATTAGTTTGCCTCATGCATTATTGATGTACATTGCAAATTAACCTAAGGAATATAACTAGAGTATGTGTATGTAATTAGAATGTGCGTAGATGATTTAGCCTTTTGTCCCTGTGTGAATGGAATTTTACGCACAATAAATGTAGAATTCATGGAATTTCTAATTTGGGGATGACCATGACCAAGAAATAGCAAACATTTACTGTTCTGATAGGTTCAAGCCAAAGTCTTTATTTCTCTGTCTCCCCTGCCTCCAAAAATCTTTTGTTTATTTGTCTCCCATCTTCAACACTTTCCTCTTTATACCACCCTTTGCTTCTCCTCTTTCTTTTAAATTATGATTACCATATGAGTTTAAACTCTTCAGAGATAGAGTTTCTTCTTCACTCTTCCTTATCCCCTTAGAGCCAATAATTTACTATATCATATCTATTCCATCTCAACAAAATCTTTTCTATCTATCCTCTCTTCTCCACTGACATAGACTCCAACCTGTACCTGAACAAAAATCATGGATCTCTTATACAGCACACCTAATAAGTAGTCACCCAGGCTTTGCTTGGAAACCTCTGAGGATGGGGATTCCACTACCACCAAAGGAATTCCACTTCTTTTTTGGACAGCTCCATGGATTAGGGAAATTTTCATCACATCTAGCCCAAATGTTACTCTCCTCCACCAACCTACTGTTTCTAGCTCTGCCCTCTGGGACCAAGAACAACAAATCAAAGATGCCTTCCATATGACAGACTCCAACATACTGAGAATGTTTCCATGCTGATCTCTATGTCAGATACAAATGCTTAATGCAGCCCACTGGAGGACTCTTGCTTTGTCTCAAATTTTGAAATCTAGGGATTGGCCAGAATGAATCAAGGGGAATCCAAAAGAAATTTGACATGGTAAAAACTGCATTCTTGGCCTGAGGATGATGAACTTTTCAAAGGGGTAAATATATTTCATAATAATTCATTTCCTTTTGCAACCCTATGTGCTTTATTTTCTATACTTTAAAAAATGCAGAGGAAGGACCTATAGGCTTTACCAGGTTGCCAAAGGGGTTCATGACACACACTCAGAAAGTTAAGATTCCTGTGTTGGATAGAATGACGGGCCAAATCTAATAAGATAAAATCAAGAGATATAAATGTGAGGTGTAAAGTCCTATACTTTGGTTCAAAGGCCAATTTCACCAGTTGGAAAGGTACAGCTAGATAGTTATTTCTCTGAAAAAAGATCTAGATTTTTTTGGCAAACTTTGTAAGCTCCATACAATTCAACATTGTGGTGTAGCAGGCCAAAAATTATAACCTAATTGAATTTGAGATTCTCTTAAGAGTTGCACAGTGTTGACAATAAGAGATCTTACAGACCTGTCATTCTCTGCCCTGATCAGAACACATCTAGAGTGTTGTGTTCAGTTTTGGGAGCCATAATTTATGAAAAGTACTGACAAAGTGTAGAGTTGTCAGAGGAGAGGGACCAGAACAATAAGTGGATCAGAGATCATGCCATATAAAAATTCATTGAGAGAATTTGAATTTTTTAGTAAGAAGATAAGACTTAGTCTCATATCATTAACAGTTTGTTGGACATCTCCTTCTGAAGGTCCCATAGACATCCCAAATGTATGTTCATAATGGAATTTAATATTTTGCCCTAAGTATGTTTTATCTAACGTCCCTATTTCTGTTCAAGGTACCACTATCCTGCCTGTCATCCAGCTTCACAATCTCAGAGTCAAATCTTCACTCTTCCTTATCTCTCTAGATCTAATAATTTGCTATGTCTTATCTATCCAACCTCAACAAAATTTCTTGCATCCCACTCAAATATTTATTAAGTACCTACTATGTGCCAGGTACTGTGCTAAGCACTAAGGATGCAAAAACAGGCAAAAGATGGTCCCTGCACACAAGAAGCTCACACTGTATGGGGGGAGACAACAACAACCCCCCCCCAAGATATGCACAAACATGCTATATGAGGGATAGATAAGAAATAATTAAGAGAAAGAAAGCATTGAAATTAAGTGGTGTTGGGAAGGGCTTGCTATAGAAGATGTGATTTAAGTTGGGACTCAAAGGAAGCCAGGGAAGGCAATGGGCTGAGATGAGGAGGGAAGGCATTCTGAGCATGAGGGAGAGCCAGAGAAAATGCCTGTAGTCTAGAGAGGAAGTGTCTTGTTTATGGAATAGCAAGAAGGCCACTGTCACTTGATCAAAGAATATGTGTTGGGGAGTAAGGTGTAAGAAGACTGGCAATGGAAAAAAGGGTCTAGGTTAGGAAGGACTTTGAATGCCAGAGTATTTTATATCTGATCCAGGAGGCAACAGGGAACCACTAGAATTTGTTGAGTAGGGAAATGCCATGATCAGACTTGCATTTTAGAAAAAATGACTTTAGTGGCTGAATGGAAGATGTATTGGAGGAGGGAGAGGTGCAAGGCAGACAGACCTACAGCAGGTTATTACAATAGTTCAGGCATGAGGTTATGAGGGCCTGCACCTGAGTGGTGGTGGTGTCAGAGGACAGAAGGGGGCATACTGGATAGATGTTACAAAGATGAAATCGACATGCATTGATGACAGATTGGATATGGGATGTGAGAGATGGTGAGATTGACACTTAGGTTGTGAGCCTGAGGGATCAGGGAGATGACTTTGTCCTCAACAATAACAAGAAAGGTAGAAGGGGAAAGGGGGAAGGGTTTAGGTGGGAAGATAATCAGTTCTGTTTTGGACATGTTGAGTTTAAGATGATTACTGAATATCTTAAGACTCAAATGTCTGAAAGCCAGTTGGAGGTCAGCATGGAGATTGTAATTAAATCCATGGGAATTAATGAGATCACCAAGTGAAGTAGTACAGAGGGAGAGGAGAAGAGGGTCTAGGACAGAATCCTGAGGGGCACCTATGGTTAGAGGGTGTGGTCTGGATAATGATTCGGCAAAGGAGACTGAGAAGAAGAGGTTAGTTAAGCAAGAGGAGGACCAGGGGAGAGTGGTGCCCTGAGGAGAAAGTAATTAACAGTGTCAAAGACTGCAGAGAGGTGAAGGAGAATAAAGATTGAGAAAAGACCATTGGATTTAGCAACAGAGATCCTTGGTAACTTAGAAGAGATCAATTTTGGTGGAATGGTAAAATCAGAAGCTGGATTGTAAAGGATTAAGAGGAGAGTGAGAAGAGAGAAAGTTGAGGCACATGTTACTGATGGTATTTCTGAGGAATCTGGCTACAAAGGGCAGAAAAGATATAGGACAATATTCAGTGGGGATGAAAGGAACAAGTAAGTTTTTTTTTCAAGATTGAAGAGACATGAGCATGTTTGTAAGCAGAAAGAAATGAACCATTAGAGAGATAGAGAAGTTGAAAATAAGTGATAGAGTGGGGATAGCAGAGGAGGTAACTAACTGGAGAAGATGGGATGGAATGGGATTGCTTGAGGAGGCAGAGGGGTTAGCCTTGGCAAAAGTAATATCTGTCTCATGTGAGCTAGGAGTGAAGGAAAAGATCATGGCAGAAGATACATGAGTGATATGAGATGAGAAGAGGAGAGAAGAGGGGCTTCACAGGAAACAGCCTCAATTTTTCCTGTAAAATATGAGAAAGAGTCTTCATTTGGGAGGTTGGGAAGAGGGGGAGCTATGAGAGATTTGAGGAGGAATGAAAAGCTTTGGAGAGTAGAAATATGAGTTGATAAGGGGGGTTTAGTAGCATTGCCTAGCAGCAGTGAAGGCCCAGTTGAGGTTGTATAATATAAATTTGTAATGGACCCAATCAGAACATTTGTGTGATTTTCTTCACTTTTATTCAGTAGCTTGTGTGGAGGAGCAAAGCAGGGAATAGTAAGAGTGGCCTAAGGCTGAACTTAGAGGTTGCAGTCAGAAAAAGTAATAAAGGAGCTAAGCACTAGAGAGTAGCAGAGTTGAATTGGTTCATGAAGGAGTCAAGATGAGGAAAAGGGGAGAAAGTAGCTAGTGTAATGGAGATGGTCTAGGAAAGAATTGAAGGTTTAAGAACTTAAGGATTGGGGGCCACAATGCTGATGGAAAGTAGGGTTTGTAAAGAATGGCAGAGAGACAAGTGGAAAGTCAGTAGATTATTGTCAGAGAAGGGCGTTTCAGAGTTCTTGAATGTGGAGGTGGTACATTTGTGTGTGATGGTGAGACAAAGAGTATGACTATCTTTGTATGTGACTAAGGTGAGGTGGAAGAGTAGGTCATGGGAAGTAATCAGATTTAGGAACTGTGTGGTTAGGGTGTTTGAGGAAGAATCAATATATACATATATATATATACATACATACATACATACATACATACATACATATATATGTGTGTGTGTGGGTGGGTGGGTAGGTGGGTAGGGTGGGTGTGTGTAGAAGTCCTCTTGTATGAGAACAGGAATTGGAGAGGACAAAAATATTGTCATGTACTGAATTTATTGAGGAAAGGAGGGGAGTGGTTGAGGTTCTGTAGACAAAATTGCTACCAGGATTTTGATTGGGTGGTAGATACAATAGCATGATCCCCAAAAGAACAGATGTTACTGAATGAGTGAGGCAGGGAAAGAACCTGGAATTGTCAATGGAAACCACAGATTCCAAATCTCCTGACTCAACCAATGAGCCAAGGAGAATGAGTGAAGTTTCAGCCAGTATAGGAAAGTGTGACCAGGGAGAATGGGTCATCATGAGGGAGCGAGGGTTCAGAAAAGACTAAGAATAAAAGTAAGTTCGTTACCTATGGAATGAACAGGCATTTCACAGGGTACAGTGGAAGAAGGGAAGGATGGTATTTGGTTGGAACTTTGGGATGGCAAAGTTAAGGGGGATGGGAAAATCACACGGTGGGGGATGAGGAATGGGACTTGTATGGTGACCTACAAGAGTTCAGAATCACTGTAATGTGTAGAGCATAAGGAAGTATGAGAATGTTTATCATTGAGTGGAAGGTGCCTGTCCTCTTCCCAAAGGCATCTAGACACTGGAGACAAACGTAGTATGAGATGGTAGGCATAGAGTCAGAAGTTCAGACAGGAGGCCCCCCTTAACTTCTCTTCCTCTGAATCTTGGAGATTAGGAAGGAAAGGGCATAGTAAGAGGTGGAGGTCAAAACTGAACAGCAGGAGTAGGAAGTCCCACTCCTCACCAATTTTTCTCTTCCTCTCCATTCAGTGGACAGGTACGGCATGAGATAAAACCTAAAGGTCCAAGGGAAAGTCACTCCTCTTTGCACTGGAAGATCTCCACATCCTAGTTGGGGGACCAAGCTGACAACAGGAGATAAAGTTGTCATGTTCTGGCACAGATGCCTGCCCAGCCTCTTGCTCCATTCCTTAAGGGTTCATGCTGTGCAGCACATGACCAGAGGAAGGCTTTCTCTTCTGACCTGGAGAAGCTGGACGTCAGGTGGTCACAGGAAGGGAGAGACTCCCTGAGGAGGGGAAAGTTGCTTTAGGACATATGTCTCCTTCTCTCCATTAACATGGCTGCCATTCTGGCTCAGGGCCTCTTCCTTTCTTGCCTGTTCTGCTGCAATAGCCTCCTCATCAGTCACTTTGACTCCTCATCAATCTTGCCTCCCTTCAATCTATTCTCCACACATCCCCAATAGATATTATTCCTACACAAGCCTGATCGAGTCATTCCCTTCCTTAAGAAGATTCAGTAACTCCCTATTGTCTCATTAGGACAACATTTAAAGTCTTCTGATGGTCATTTAATAGTCCTTTACAATCTAATCCCCCTATTTTTTCTAGTCTTGTTTATCATTCTTCATCTCATTATCTTATTTCTCATTCTTCATACTCCACATTCTAGCAAATTGACTTATTTGTTATTTCTTATACATGACATTCCCATTTCCTGCTACCATGATTTTGTACAAGCTGCCCCTTATGCATGGAATTCAATAACTCCTCACCTCTGCATCTTCAATGTCTTTGTTCCTTTCAAGGTTCAGCTACATTGCCAACTTCTACATGACATCTTTCCTGATCAATGATAACGGCATCTATTAAGCACCTACTGTATGCCAGAAACTGTGTTGGTCTCCGCTCCCCACTCTTTGGTCTTCCTCATTACTTTACATTTAGTTTGTGTGTGAGTGTGTGTGTCCATGTGTAGAGGTGTTTATGGATGCCCATGCTTATCAGAGTGAATGTACATCCTGGGTAGAATGCAATACTTACCCTTAAGTAAGGTGCCTATTTTATGTACATCTCTGTGTCCCCCAGCACCTAGCAAGTGCTTTACATTAGAGTTAGAGCCAAAGAAACATGTTATATTGCCTTAATGAAGGACATGAGAGCTGCCTTCAAGTTTTAGAAGAGACGTCACAAGGAAGAGAAATTCCATTCATTCAGCTATGTTTATAATTGATCTTCCCATGGATACCATGTGTATTTGTTGAAAAATTCACCCTAGCTTAATAAAGGAGGAAGAGGATAAAATGTATTGTTGCTACTGTTTTTACTATGTCAACATAGTAAATGCCTGTGAGCCAACTGTGTCAATGGGTTGACTGTTAATGGGAAGCACACCAGTTGGGGCTTGTGAGCTCCAGTATAAGCAAGACTCCCATATCTATGGGATAACCCTGAATCTGAGGTAATGGCTTCCCCCCAGATCCCTAAACACACCCAAAGGCATGCAAGCAACTGTGTTTAGTGTTCAGTTTTGAAATCAAGAAACCTTGGGTTCAAATCCTACCTTTGATACTTGCCAGCTATGTGATTTGGAACCTTTAGTATCTCTCTAAAATGGAGCTGCTAAATTATAGGGAGATTGTGACTTATTATCATTATGAAATATTTTTAGCATATAATCTGTGAATTCTGTTTGTAACAGTAACAACTTCAGCTGCTAGATTTAGGAGGTGAGGCTGGGTTATTTCCCCCTCTCTCACTATTAAGAGAGTTCTCTCACCTCTGGAGCAATTCATACAGACTAGGTTCAGTTCTGGGTGGGACTGATCTTTGAAAAGAGGGTCAAGTTCTTTTTTTTCTTTAAGGTTTCTAACACTTTCCACTCCTACTCTAGAATCCCATGGTAAATTACTTAAAGTTCAGGTCTGGCTTATTCCTAGGGTCTCACCTTTCCAAATGTGAGAATAGAAAGATATTTAATCAACGATGTAAATCAGGTATAGGGCAGCTACTTATTTCTTCCACAAACAAAAGAAATGCTAAATACAAAATATTCAAAACATTGAAAGAAAAACTTAAATGAGAAACATTACATTAATAATTATAATGCTATCATACTCTCTCAAAAGGTTAATAGTGTAAACATCAAACATGAAATAATTTGTAACTGTTGAATCAACATTTCACATTTCACATGTTACACATTGCCAAACACAATTCCTTCAGGCTAAAATCTTTTGGCAAGCCAGCCCAGAAGTGGGGCTTATCACTCTGCAGGTGGTCATACTCTGCAATGTAGAAATTCCTTGTGCTACCAGTCTATTCCAATTAAAGGACCCAGGAGTTCCAGACCCTTAAACATAAGACTGCTTTCAAGTCTGGAAATTTCCATCTTAGGATCATAATTCAATCACTCAGGAAAGATATGTAAAGCAGAAATGCAGCCAGGGTCCCAAGACTCATGGCCAGCAAGATTAGCTACATACCCTGTTTTAGCTTCTGGGTTGAGGAGGAGAGTCACCTTTCCACCACCTCTCAGAAAGCTCAAGGAGAGAAATCTACTTGCTAAATATTCCAGAGTCACAAAGAAAGTGAAAGAATCAAAAGTTACTTTCTAACTGACACAGCACCCTCTTTTCCACAACGTGTGGGAGGAGGGGAAGGACGGCCAAAGGATCACCCAGGATTTGTTGGGTCATACCAACATCCAAATCTTTTCAGTATTGAACCACCTGGAATTGGCTAGGTACCATGCTAAATATTCAATGGGGTTAGGAATGGACATTGTGGACAAGAAGGATCTACACTTTATCCCTGTTACGTATTTGTGTATTAAATGTATATATCACATGTTTATATATTAAAAACTAACATTATTAATAATGTGTGTACATATATGTAAATAAATAGTCCTGAGTCCAAATCTTATCTCAGAAATTTACTAGCTATATGACCCTTGGTAAGTAATTTAACCCCTCAACCTCAATTTTCTCATCTGTAATGTGGGAATAATAAAAGTACTTACCTTCCAGGACTGTGATAATGATCAAATGAGATAAAATTTGTAAAGTACCTTGTAAAACATTAAAGTAATATATAAAATTTGGCTGTTATTATTGTTTTTGTTATGTAAGTAATACCAAGGGGAAAATTAAATTGTTTACATCTGAATTTAAATTATTATTTAAATAAGTTCTATTTTATATGATTTAAATTATTTATATAAAAATATGCCTAGCAATTTATTCTCTGTCATCTCTTAGCTGACTCAGGTAAGTTTTGAGATTCTTTTCACCAGTGGAGATTCACTGGGGTAACAGTGCAGGAGTGCAGAATCAGTAGACTCCATGGAGAAGTTGATACTTGAATTAATTTTGGAGGACAGAAAGTGTCCCACAGTCCCAAAACAAAGTGTAGGGGCAGAGTGGGAAGGGTAGCCATTCCAAACACAGGAGAGTCATACCTCAGCAGTGCTATGATCCGACTCACACCCAAGCAAGAATCCCCAGTATAAAATACCTGCCCAATGGCCATGCAGACATTACTTGAAGACCTCTAGTAAAGGGGAACTCACTACCTCACTTAGGTGGCCTATTCCACTTTAGGACAATCTAATTGTTAAGAAGCCTAATTCAATTTTTTCACGTACATATACATAAAGTCATGTGCGTATATGTTATGCATTTACATCCTGTTTTTACATAGTTGCTTTCCTTTTGATTCTCTCATTAGACTGAGTGCCTTGAAGCCGGGGACCAACTTTTGCCTTTCTTCATATAGCTAGTGCCTAGCATAGTTCCTGCTATATAATACTCATTCAATGGATGCTTACTAACATCCAGGCCAAATGTATTTCTTTGCCACTTCCACTTATAGTTTCTACTTCTGCCCTCTAGTACTACATATTACAGCCCAATAAGACATCCTGTTGTTCTCTGAACTTGCTGGGTCCCCTCCAGACTCTCCATATTTATTTTTTACAAACAATTTTTTGGTCATTTTGACCTAGATAAACACAAACAAACATCAACTTTTCCACATATCAGGGAGAACAGAAAAGAGGGATTGCATATGAAACCATAGATCTCATTTGATGGAGGTTTTTGGTTGTTGTTTTTTTAAATTTAGCTCTATACTGAAGTCACCATTTTGTGTTCCAAAGCTGTCTTGCTTGTTAATATAGCGTGGTGTGTCTTTCTTACACGGCAAGTTTTATTTATAGAAAAGAACAGAAACAAAGGCAGTTAGAAGAGACACCATGAAAAAAGAAAAGACCTCCTCAGAGAGGCATTTGTTCACAGTAAAGATAGTGCAGTCAGTCTGGAGGGAGGAAGGCATGAGATCAAATCTAGCCTTAGATACTACCTTGTGACCCTGAGATAGTAAATTAACCTATGTCTGCCTCAAGTCCTTCATGAGTAAAATGGCACTGATGGTAATAAAATAACCTCTACTTCTGAGGGTTGTTTGGAATTTAAAATAATGTATTTGTAAAACATGTTACAGACCTTAAAGGGCTATATAAATGCTAGCTATTATGGCTAAAGTGTCCTGTTTCCCAGCATCTAATTTACACATGACTGATAACATGATTTTAAAAATGATAACTGGAAAACCTTAATACCTGAACCGATTTGATGGCTATGGGACAACTGTATGTTGCATATTTGTGTAATGACTGAAAGAAATATGGATTTTCAATTCTTATGTAATAGAGGTGAATCATGTCACACAAGAAACTGTGCTGAGAGACAAAGGTTTGATCAAGACCAAACTGAGGGACAAGACCAGATTTTTAAGTGGATCAGAGAAGAGTCCAGTACAAGAAGCGACCTCAAAGATATATCACAGCAAGATTTCTCTTCTGGATGAGAAGAGATGATTGTAGAAAAAGCATTTTTTTTCTTGCCAGAGCTGAGTACAAGGGGCAGGTTTTACCTTTACCTTTTCCTGCACCTACATCTACTACCTCAGAGTCAGTGTTTCAACAATCCGGCTAGCAGCTTCTGTGGGGGTGTAAGATCCACCCACAGCCAGCACCCAGAAAGCTGCCAATGGCACAGGTTCTTTTGATCTGCTTAACTAAGGAAATCAAGGTTAAGGGGTTGGCAAGCTTACTTTAATTCAGCACACAAAAATCATTCACTTAGTTCAGGGGAAAAATCCAGCATCCTGAACTTCAGAACAAAATACAAACAAATTACAAACATCAACAGACAGACCTTGTCTGATTCAAATCCCAATACATAGTTACCAGAGTTCAACAAAGTCTCAGCATCTGGGTTTACAAGCTGGAGTCTCCTTATCAACACGATCTCAAGAGCCCTGCACAAATGGCTCTGTTCTCCCTTCTTATAGGGCTTCAGACATCATCAAACGTCATCTGAATGATCAGAGCTTAGGCTCTGGTGACTGGTTCTTGAGTTGGCCCCTCCCCTTAGGACCCTGGGAGGTCCACATCCACATAGATTAGGTTAACACCTAATAGTGGTTAGCACCTGGGGCTTAGCGCTTAGTAAGGCATGGCTCTGGAGTTAGCACCTCCCCTTAGCCAGCCCCACCTTGGGCCCCACCCCAGTCACCAGTCCACACCCACATAGGTTCCACACCTAATAGGGGTTTGGGCCTGGGGCTTAGCACCTAGTAAGGATTACTCAAAGAAAACAAAGGCCATTTTGCTTACCCACACAGTTAGATACCTTTCAGAGCCCAGTTAAGGGGCCAGACCTGGAAAAGCTCTGCAATACCAAGACTGAGTAAGTCAATCAACAAGCATTTATTAAGAACCTACTATGTTCGGGGTACTGGGCTAAGCACTAATCATGCAAAGAAAGGCAAAAACAAAAACAAAAATAAACCCAGTCCCTGCTCTCAAAGAGCTTATAGTCTGATGGGGGACACGATATGCAAACAACTATGTACAGCCAAGCTGTATACAGGAAAAATGGAAATAATAAACAGTGAGCTAAGCATTAGTATCAAAGGGATTTGGGAATGGCTTCCTATAGAAGGTAGGATTTTGGCTGGGACCTGAGGGCAGCTAGGGAGCCAGGAGGTGGAGATGAGGATGGAGAGCATTTTAGGCATGGGGTTTAGCAAGTGGAAAATGCCTGGAGCCTGGAGATAGAGTGTCTTTTTATGGGGGAAATTAAGAGACCAGGGTCGCTGAATGACAAATTACATTAACAAGTTGGTTGGTTGCTGTCTTTCATTCTCAAAGAGAGCCAAAAAGATGTCACAAGTTAGTCAAGGTCCATTTTGTCTGACTTTGCCTGATCAGACCAATATAGCTCAGAAGGCTCTATCACAGATCGGGCCTAAATATTTCATATGAATATTTGGAGTGGAGATGTCTCTAAATTTGCACATGTGGGGTCTCTTTTGAGCTACTTCAATTCTGCTTTGCTCATAGAGCACAGCACCTTCTTTGATGCAGGAACGCCCCTCTGGGTGGTCCTGTGTCAGCCTCTCCTATGTCTTACAATCAATTCCAAATTTCTTCAGAGAGACCTTGAGAAGATCCTTGTATCACCTCTTCCGATCTCCACATGAACGCTTACTATGTGAGTTCTCCATAAAATAGTTTTTTAGGCGGATGTATGTTTGGCATCTGAACAACAATGCCAGCCCATCACAATTGCACTCTCTGCCGTAGAGTTTAAATGCTTGGGCACTTCAGCTTGAGAAAGAACCTTAGCGTCCAGTACCTCATCTTGCCAGGTGATCTTCAGAATCTTTCTAAGACAATTCAAATGGCAGAGATTCAGTTTCCTGGCATGGCACTGGTAGGCTGTCCAGGTTTCATAGGCATGCAACAATGAGGTTGGCACAACAGCTCTGTAGACCTTTAGTCTGGTAGTCAGTCTAATACCTCTTCTCTCACACACTTTCCTTTGAAGCCTCCCAAACACTGAGCTAGCTCTGACAAGGTATGTATCAATCTCATTATCTACGTGGATATCCCTGGAAAGTATACTGCCAAGGTAAGTGAACTTATCCACAACATTCAAAATTTCTCCACTTGCGGTAATTGATGGTTCCACATATGGATGGTGTGGTGCTGGCTGGTGGAGAGCCTCTGTTTCCTTGGTTTTAATTGTCAGGCAATAATTAGCACAAGAGTGAGAGAATCGATCCATAGTCTATTGTATCTCAGCTTCAGAGGCTGCACTGAATACACAATCATCTGTGAACAAAAAGTCATGCACCAACTTTCCCTCCACTTCTGTCTTTGCTTGTAGCCTTTTCAAGTTAAATACTTTACTGTCAGTGCAATAGCTGGCCTTGATGCTGTTTTTGTTCTCACTGAGGATGTCCTGCAACATCACTGAATGCATCACATGAAAGCATGGGAGCAAACACACAGACTTCATTCACTCCATTGGTGACTGGAAAGCATGAGAGTACTGTCCATTATCCAGAACCCAAGCAAGCATGCCATCATGAAAGTGACATACAATACTGATGAACTTCTCTGAGCAACCAAATTTTGCCATGATCTTCCACAGGCTGGAGGTATAAAGTATAAGAATAATGGAAAATAAGGCTGGGAGAGAGTGTAGATGATGAAGGGCTTTATAAAACAGAGGACCTTATATTTGATGCTGGAAGGAAGAGGGAGCCACTGGAATCTCTTGAGTAGGGCTGACATAGTCAGATCTGCACTTCAGGAAGATCACTTTGACAGCTAAGTGCAAGATGAATAGAGTGGGGAGAGATTTGAGACAGAAACCAACATTCAGGTTATTCCATCATCAGGGTAGTGGCAGTGTCAGGGGAGAGAGAGGAGAATAATAAAGAGATGTTATAAAGCTAAAATTAATAGGTCTTGGCAATAAATTGGCTATGGGAGCAAGAAAGAGTTAGGATGCTGGGTGACTAGGCTGTGGTGGTGCTTTTTCCAAAATATTATTTTTTTTGTGCATTCAGCTCTTCTTAGACAAAAGAGGGGTCTTGCTGTGATACACCTTTAAGATAATTTCTTGTACTGAGCTATTCTTAAACCAGCTTCAAAATATGGTCTTGTCCCTCAGAATTTCATCTTAACCAACCTTTCTTCTCTAAAGCACAGTCTCTTGTGTAAAATACGATAGTAATAGGGAAGTTTGAAAGCTAGCGAGGGTTTTGGGAAAAGGATAATGAGTTCAGTTTTGAACATGTTGAGTTTAGGATACCTACTAAACAATCCAGTTCACGATAGCCAAAAAGGAATTGTAAATGCGAGATTGGAGGTCAAGAGAGATGTTAGGACTGGATAATTAGACTTGGGAATCCTCCGAATTGAAGTGACAATTAAATCCATGGGAACTGAAATTACCAAGTATGGGGGGAGGAGTGAATAGGACCTTGGACAGAGCCCACTGGGTTCTATTTTGCTGAAAGAACTAAAAATTGCCCTGGTCACCCAGAAGAGAAGGGACACATAGCATTGAGCTTTGGTCCTGTATAGGAGAACAGAGGATGTTCCAGGATAGAACAGCAGAGAAACCTAAGATAGCAGGAGCCACATATATAAGTGAATTTATAGACATTAAGATTGTCAGTCCTACTTACTAGCTGTGTGACCCTGAGCAAGTCACTTAACCCCAATTTCCTTGACTCTCCCATCCAAAAAAAGAGTTGGACAGTCCAGATTTGTGAGCTGCTAGACTGTATTGGGAATCAAGATGGGCTCTTAGCACTTATTCAACCAAGTTCCCTTGAAGAGTTTGGCCTTTGTTTCCTTGATTAAATTAGGAGTCTTTGATGGCCTCCTTGCCTCAAGGGAGAGCCTAGTTTACATGGGTTTGAGTGACATGTTTGTGACATCAGAGGCTTTTAGATCACATGGGTTTAAGTCGCATTTTTGTGTCGATTTTAGGTCACATGGGTGAGTCGCAGGTGTGACTTACCTTTGACCCTGAACAAGATATATAAAACCAGGGGTTGGCTTTCTTTTTTCGGAGCTCTGAGCTGCAGCAATAGTGATGCATGACTCTGAGCCAGCCATTGTCGAACTCCTGGCTAAACTCAGATGTTGGTAACTATGAATTGTATTTGGTCTGTTTATAAATGTATGTTTGTAATTTGTTTGTATTTGCTCTGAAGTTCAGGATGCTGGCTTTTTCCCCTGAACTAAGTGAATGATATTTGTATGCTGGATTAAAGTAAGATCTTAACTCCTTAACATTGCTTTCCTTAGTAAAGCAGATCGAAAGAACCTGGGCTTGTAGCATTCTGTGAGCTGGTTGTTGTTGGTTTTACACCCCCACGGCAGCTGCTAGCCAGATTGCTGAAACATAGCCCCAAGTTTCACTACTCATGTGTCTCCAAACTGTGGTTTTGTAAGTCTGTGACTACTCTCCACTGCAGAGAAAGTCTGCATCAGTGAGAAAGTGCATTCTAGATTTATGGGGAAAATGTCATGTTTTAATTATTCTTGCTTCATCTTCTGTTTAGCAAATATTCCCAGTTAAAAGTTAATGGGGCCACACTGGCTGATATTTTTTAATGAAAAGAACACTAAGAAAGTTTAGGAACTAAATATGTGAATAGTATTTGTATGTTCCCTCCAACAGTATGCTGAGAGTAAGTTGTAGCTGCATTGCCACTCCCAATGGGAATCCCCAATCTGTTACCATGAGTATAGTTTGGATGAGAAAGCTGACCCAGAGAGAACAAAAAGAGAGAAAAGGCATACTAGGTGCCCGTATGTCATGCATATCTACATGACAGATGGCGGGATTCATTCTTGGTTTTTTTTGGATTCGTATTGGCATTGGAGAGATTCTCTATCCAGAATTTCTTCTTGGATACTTTCATTTCGCTTGAATTTGCATCCCTGGAACACTGGTACATAACAATGTAGATAGAACCACACAGAGGACTTGTAGTTAGTGTAGTACCCCATGACCTAAGAAACAATAATATTGAGAACATTTTACAAGATGCTATTAATAATTTATAGAAATGTCAGCAATAGAGGGGGTATACATTTTCTGAAAATTACATGAGGATATGAACTCTTCTAGAATCCTTAGTAAGATAAGGGTTGCAGACAGTAATTGTAAACTGATTAACAAGGCTTGCAGAAGTTGAGAGGATGCTAAATAGGGTTGAAATGATTTTTATTAATGAGAGAGAATTTGGAGACAAAGTATTAGAATGAGATTGGAACAAAAAGCCATCTTAGTCACCAGAAGCACCTACAGATGCTAGTAGGCCTCTTCATTACATAGTGCAGGGCTGTCCATCCTTAGGTTTTTATTGATTTGCTATTTTAGTGAGAGCTCTGCAGTAGCTCAGCTTCATTTACTAAAGCATTTATGTAAATTTCTATGCTTGTAGGCAGGCCCCATAAATTGCATTGCAGGCTGCATCTGACCTATGATCCCATTTTGGACAGCCCTGATATAGTGTATAACATTATATCATGATGGAACCAGGGACATAGGTTAGGAATTTTCTTAGCAAGGTCAATTTTTTTCTCCCCTCCCCACCATGTAAGAAATATGGGATATTTGTGTCAGAACTGTAGTGAAAGCTTTGTAACAGTGACAAGTATCCAAAGTGGAAAAAAGGATAGATAGTGAGAAAGTTCTAAAGACATAAATTTTGAAGCTATGCAACATAGAAATACTACAAAATATGAAATCACATGGCAAAGATCCCCGCAGAAACTAGAAAGGTGAGTTAGTCATGGTGGGATGCCATGGAAAATATATGCTAAGTTCATTCTATTATTCAACAAAAAGAGCTAGAATCTTTCAGTTGGTACTCAAATTGACAGTCAACTTTAAAGATTGATAGTGAGAAGAGAATCTGAGGAAATACATGCAATTAGACTGGTGGGCAACTGTGCTGGGATATGATGCACCTCTGAGAGGTAAAGGCATATTTAAATGGACTTTATTATGAAAAAAGCCTGACAGATTTTGATGAGTTGCTCAAGACAGTAAACCAGTTTGAATGTTATTTTCAGCAGAAAAGAGTGATGAGAATTCAGCTCAATCTCACTTCAAGATGTTTTCCCATGTATAGATGAGAATGACATTTCATGGCTCCGAATCAAAAGCAAGAACCTACAAAAACATTACTTCCACAACCCTAATTTCTGCCTTAATTCTATCTCCCTCCTTGCCTTCCAAGAAACCTCCCTTGTACTGTTAACTTTTTTTGATCCATACATTGGACATGTTAAAAGAAACATATGTCTTGTTCTGCCCCTCTAGTCCATTGCTTAGAACTGATGAGAAGTGTGCTCACCTAATTTTCCCGGGTTATTGTGTTGAAGAGAACAAGTCTTTCAAAGTTGTTTTTCCTTACAATGCTATGTTTATTGGATAAATTGCTTTCCTGATTCTGCTCATGTCAGTCTACATTTATTCATATAAGTCTTCCCAGGTTTCTCTGATTCCATCATTTTCACCATTTTTTTGTGGCAAAACAATATTCCATCAAATTTATATGGCATAACTTGTTCAGTCATTATCCATTCATAGGTACCCTTTAAGTTTCAGTTCTTTGATACAAAGACAAGTATTGCTATGAATATTTTTATGCACCTTTTGTGACTTTGTGGGCATAGATCCAAATTGCTTTCCAAAATAATTAGGCTAATGTTCAGCTCCACCAACAGTGTATTAGTGTGCCTACCTTTCAATGTCCTCTCCACCAATTGTCATTTTCATTTTTAATCATCTTTGACAATCTGAAAGGTGTGAAGTGGGACCTCAAAGCTGTTTTAATGTGCTTGTCTCTTATTGTGATTTACCTCCCCTAATTTATGCAACCAACCCCCATGTCTATTTTTTTTTTTAAATTTCTGGATTTCAGACATTTTCCTTCCTTTAAAGTCTCAGTTCAGTTGCCTCCTCTATAAATCATTCTTGTGATGCTGCCCCCTTCTGGAAGTGTTTTCTCCTTCCTCTGGGGATGTTGCCTGGATCTCTCTTTGCTCCCTATCACTGAGGTAGAGCTCTCTCTTCTTATCTGTGCATAAAAGACCCAAACTAAAAACTCTGGGCTTTGGGCCAAATAAAATTTCACAAAATACACTTCCAAATAAACTTTGTTATTCATGTTGGGAAGCTAACACAAGAAGAAACCAAGGCAAATTTCATCAAACAGATGGAGAATTACTTATATACTGGCTTACCTTTCATTTTTCACCTTCTAAATTTCTGTGCCTTGCAGTAAAATTCCAGTCACTCTGCCCTACTTAAGTTTTTCTATGTACATGTTGTATCCCCTCCCAGGAGATTGTAAGCTCCCTGTGGGCAGGGACTGTGCCATTTTTTAATTTATACATTATGCTAGACACAGGGGCTTGTATGCAAACATTTATTTGCTGAATTAAATCGACAATCTGATCCAAAAATCCATAAAATTCTCCACCGATGTCTCATGTTGGTATGGGGATGGGTCTGAGTCATTTAAGTCCATTTAACTTACAATAGATTCAATCTATTTTTCTCCCTGAGGATTAGCTTAGCTAAGCATGAAGAATCTCATCACCAGTAGGCTGGCCATTTGAAGATTAATTTTTTGGCCATGGCTGGCAAATCATCAAATGAAGAAAAAGACAAAATGGCCCTCAGTCCTGTGTGATCTTCTTTGTTTCACATGTAAACACTCGTCCATACCATTTATAGTGTAGACAGTGGACCCTTCCTGTCAAATCCATGCTGGAGACCATAGAGCCAGCCATCGCTCATTTCTTTGGCACACATGTTTATTGATGATGTGGATTAAACTTTAATCATATTGCACAGTTTCAATTTCCAATTGAAATTGAAAGTCTGAGCCTCCGCATGGGTTTTTATTGCCTTCCACTTATGCTGCTGATGAAAGTGATCGGAGGGGAGCCATCTTCTCGAGCCTCAGGTGGGATGACTCTGCCATAAATCAAATTAATATCGCAACATCCTGGGCCATGAGTGAAGATGGGAAAAACACAATAGAAGATGAGAGGAGTGAAGAGCAATTTGGTGAGCGTGGGACCTCGTCATCGGCGTGCATAGAGAGGAACACAGGACCTCTGCAGGCTGCCAGTGGAGGGCAGAGCTGCCTTGGATGGCACAGGGTCAATGCTGAGAGCCCAGGATTTACTCTGAAAGGAAAAAATGCCATGAGAGGGCAGGCTTGTCATACCTACAGTGTGACCACTGAAGTAGTCAACAAAATCACTATGACCTCCTTGTTGAACCTGTGAGCAGATAACGCAAGGAAGTGTGTGTTAAGGGATACTTCCAGGAACATCATGATAAAGGGGAGAGGTCACTGACTCTATAGCCAATCAAAAGACTTGGTTTCAAATCTCTAGCTTTGTATAGTCTAGCAATTCACTTCAACCTCCAGGCCTTTATTTTCTTATCTGTTAAAACAAAAGGGCTTAGCCTCACAATGGCTTGTGAGATCCCTTCCCAGCTCTAGATTCTAGGACTGTCAAAACACTCTTTGCATGGAGTTTGGGTTCCAAACTGGACTACTTGCTTCAGGATCTCAAGCTGAATGCTTCATAGGCATTTTAAATTCAACATGCCCAAAAGTGAACTCATTATTTTCACACTCTCCCAAACTTTCATCTTTTTTCAACTTACCTATTACTATTGAGGGGATCAAAATCCTCTTAGTCATCAGGCTCTCAGCCTAGATATAATCCTCAACTCCTTGCTCTCACTCACTCCTCCCTTATATAATCTGCTGTCAAATCTGATGGATTCTCTCTCCACACTATCACTCATATATCCCCCCTTTCCTCCACTTACACAGCCACAACACATCTAAGCAGCTAGGTGGATTGGTGGATAGAGCACTGAGCCCAGAGTCAGGAAGATTTGAGTTCAAATTCAGCCTCAGACACTTACTAGCTATGTGAGTCTGGGCAAGTCATTTAACTTTCATTTGCCTCAGTTTCCTTATAAGCAAAGTGGGTATGATAATAACACCTACTTCCTATAGTTGTTTTAAAGATTAAATGAGATAATATTTGAAAAACACTAGCATAGTGCCTGGCAGATAGTAGGCACCTAATAAATGTTTGTTCCCTCCCTTAATATATGTTGTTATCACCTTGTACCTTGACTGTGACAGTGGCCCCTTAATTGTCTCCCTGCCTGAAATCTCTTCCCATTCCAATCCATCCTCCACTCAGATGCCAAAGTGATTTTCCTAAAGCACCAATCTGACCATGTAACTCACAAACACACAATCAATCCATCAACTCTAATGACTCCCAATTATGAATCAGAGTAATTGTAATGTATGATCTTTGGCCTTTAAAGGTCTTCCTACCTTTCCAGTCTTCTTCCACCTTCCTGCCCTTAACGCACTCTTTGATCCAGTGGCACTGTACTTCTTTCTGTTCCTCCCACCAGACACTTCATTTCCTCACCCAGAGTTAGCATGGGCTGTCCTCATGCTTGGAACTCTCTGTCTTCTCATCTCTGCCTTCAGACTTCCTTTAATGTCTCAGCTGATTTCCCACCTTCTTCGAGAAGTTTTACTTCAATCCTCCCTTAATGCTAGGTCCTTCCCTCTATCTCCAATTTACCTCCTATCCATCATTTGCATATAATTGTATGCTATCTGCTACATTAGACTATGAGCTTCCTGAGGGTAAGAACAGCTTTTCGACTTTCTTTATATCCTCAGCATCCACTATGTTCCAGGTACCTTGACTGGGTGATTAATAAATGCATGTTGGTTTGACTTGATTTGGCTTCCTTGAAGATTCAGCTTAACTCTGACCACCTGCAGGAGGCATTTATTATCTTTTTCTTTCACCCCTCCCCATTCTGCTACTGTCTTCTTCCTGAGATTACCTCCATTTACACTGTATGTATCTTACATAAGGTATATGAGATGTCAGGAGGACTAGCATCCATAGTGTGAGGGCTGCAGAGTCTCTTTCAGGGCTGCTCATTTACCTTTGGTGTTCACTTGTCACCCAACTCTCACCTATGGCTCCAAGAAGTTATAGCATGCACAGCACCCACACCCTAGTAAAACCATCTTGGCACATGGACTAAAACAGTTTCAGGGTCACCAACAGGCCCTTATTGGTGAGTTAGGGGAATGTCTACCCCAAGTATGTGAAGACTTCCCCAATAAAATGGGTGGATGAGAACAATTTGTTCTAATAGTCCTTGAAAGTAGCTGAATCAGACTCTGTGGAATGCGTAGAGCTTGGTCAGATATTGAAGACACCAAGGTCATCGACTGCATCTTCGGGCTGTTGTCAGTTGTTTTGACTTTTGTCTTGCCACTAGACTTCAATAACTCAGGAAGAGAGAGTGAGGCTGATGACTTTGTGCAACTCTGCCTCACTTAAATGCAATTTCACACACAAGTCAAGATGTCATGTATGACGATCCTCTTTGAAAATGAAGGACAGGGAGCCAATATGGCAGCTAGAAAACACAGACTTGCCCAAAGCTCTCCCCCAGGACCCTCCAAACAGTTATAAAAATGGCTCTGAACAAATTGTAGAACTGCAGAACACACAAAATAGCAGAGGAAAGCAGGGTTCCAGCCCAGGACAGCCTGGTTGGTAGCTGGGTAAGGTCTTTCACCTGGAGCTGTGAGCAGAGGGGAGCAGAGCCCAGCATGGGCCACACCCAGACCAACCAGACCAGGAGCTGGGCAGAACAGGCCGTAGTGCTCTGAATCAGTGAGCTGTGGCAGTTACCAGACTTCTCAACCCACAAACACCAGGGACAACACAGAAGATTAGTGGGAAAAACTTCAGGGACTGAGTGAAAGGAGTTTGTGGTTGGCCACCGCCCTGGGCGCAGTGGAGGTGGTGCAGCCCTAAGACTACTTACAGAGCTACAGCTGTAGTTGCTTCCAGACCCAGGCCCACCTGGTGGGAGAAATTAAGAGGCAGATCATAGCTGGAGTGCAGAGCCTGCTTAGATCTTAGTCGCAGTCCAGGTTGGCGGTTCTTGGGGGAGGAGGAACACTGGTTTGGCAGAGCTTGCTGTGTAGAAATAGCTCTGAAAACAATAGCACAGCCCCCCAAGCTTGGGAGAAAGTACTCTCTACTCTACAAGCAGTCATACCCCAACAAAAAGCTCAAGGGTCAAATAGTTGGCTGGGAGTATGAACAGGCAGTGAAAATCAATTCAGATTCGGACTCAGACTTTGGAATCTTTCTTTGGTGACAATGAAGACCAAAACATATAGCCAGAAGAAGTCAACAAAGTCAACAAGCCTACATCAAAAGCCTCCAAGAAAAATATGAATTGGTCTCAGGCCATGGAAGAGCTCAAAAAGGATTTGGAAAAGCAAATTAGAGAAGTAGAGGAAAAATTTGGAAGAGAAATGAGTGATGCAAGAAAACAAGTCAATGACTTGCTAAAAGAGACCCCAAAAATACTGAAGAAAATAATACCTTAAAATAGACTAACTCCAATGGCAAAAGAGCTCCAAAAAGCCAATGAGGAGAAGAATGCCTTGAAAGGCAGAATGAACCAAATGGAAAAGGAGGTTCAAAAGTCCACTGAAGAAAATACTACCTTCAAAATTAGATTGGAGCAAGTGGAAGCTAGTAACTTTATGAGAAATCAAGATGTTATAAAACAGAACCAAAGGAATGAAAAAATGGAAGACAATGTGAAATATCTTATTGGAAAAACCACTGACCTGGAAAATAGATCCAGGAGAGAGAATTTAAAAATTATTGGACTACCTGAAAGCTATAATCAAAAAAAGAGCCTAGATATCATCTTTAAAGAAATTATCAAGGAAAACTACCCTGATATTCTAGAGCCACAGGGCAAAATAGAAATTGAAAGAATCCACCAATCACCTCTTGAAAAAGATCCCAAAAAGAAAACTCCTAGGAATATTGTCACCAAATTCCAGAGCTCCCAGATCAAGAGTAAAATACTACAAGCAGCCAGGAAGAAACAATTTGAGTATTGTGGAAACACAATCAGGTTAACACAAGATCTAGCAGCTTCTACATTAAGGATTGAAGGGCTTGGAATATGATATTCCAGAGGTCAATGGAGCCAGGATTAAAACCAAGAATCACCTACCCAGCAAAAATGAGTATAATGCTCCAAGGCAAAATATGGATCTTCAATAAAATAGAGGACTTTCAAGCTTTCTTAGTGAAAAGATAAAAGTTGAATAGAAAATTTGACTTTCAAACACAAAAATCAAGAGTAGCATGAAAAGGCAAACAAGAAAGAGAAGTCATAAAGGATTTACTAAAGGGGAACTGTTTTGTTTACATTCCTACATGGAAAGATGATGTGTGTAACTCATGAGACTTTTCTCAGTATTAGGGTAGTTGAAGGGAATATACATATATATAGACGGAGGGCACAGGGTGAGTTCAATATGAAGGGATGACATCTAAAAAAATAAAATATAATTAAAGGATGAGAGAGGAATATATTGAGAGAGGGAGAAAGGGAGAGATAGAATGAGGTAAAATATCTCACATAAAAGTGGCAAGAAAAAGCAGTTCTATTGGAAGGGAAGTGGGGCAGGTGAGGGGAATGAGGGAATCTTGCTCTCATCAGATTTGACCTGAGGAGGGAATAACATACACACTCAATTGGGTATCTTACCCCACAGGAAAGAAGGAGGAAAGCGATAAAAAGGGGGGATGATAGAAGGGAGGGCAGATAAGGGGAGGAGGTAATCAAAAGCAAACACTTTCGAAAAGGGACAGGGTCAAGGGAGAAAATTAAATAAAGGTGGATAGGATAGGAAGGAGCAAAATATAGTCAGTCTTTCACAACATATGTATTGTGGAAGGGTTTTACATAATGATACACATGTGGCCTATGTTGAATTGCTTGCCTTCTTAGGGAGGATGGGTGGGGAGGGACAAGGGGAGAGAATTGGGAACTCAAAGTTTTAAAAGCAGATGTTCAAAAAAAAGTTTTTACATGCAACTGGGAAACAAGATATATAGCAATGGGGCATAGAAATCTATCTTGCCCTACAAAAAAGTAAGGGAAAAGGGGATGGGAGGGTAGTGGGGTGACAGAAGGGAGGGCTGACTGGGGAATGGGGCAATCAGAATATAAGCCATCTTGGAGTGGGGGGAGGGTAGAAATGGGGAGAAAATTTGTAATTCAAAATCTTGTGGAAATCAATGCTGAAAGCTAAAAGTATTAAATAAATAAATAATGATTAAAAAAAAAGAAAATGTAGGACAAAGAACAATATGTATCTTACATGTACACAGCTATTTACCAGTTGTCTTCCTCATGGGACCTCCTTGAGGACAGGGGACCATGCTTTTTACTTTCTTAGCTCATCAGTACAATGCCTGGGACATGCTAGGTACTGAATAGAATTATTTTTTAAAAGATAGTTATTCCCCACTTTTGTCTTTCAATCACCTGGCTTTTCCCTGGTATCCCTCCTCCTACCCACCCCAAGAGTCAAACTTTATAACAAAGAATTTAAAATAAGAGAGAAAAGGAAATAAAATTAGAAAAACTGAATATCCCATCCAAAACTTTGAATATTATATGTAATGTTGCACACCCATGGGTCCCTCAGTTTGGCAAAGAAATTCTGGGGGAAGATGTCCTCTCATATCTAATCTCTGAGGTACAACTTTTTCTCTGTAGTTTTGCAATGTTCATTTGCAGTCATTTTATGGCCACTGTTCTTTCCATTTACATTGTCACAATCATTGGGTTCATTGCTTTCTTGGTCTTGTTTACTTCACTTTGTATCAGTTAATGTAGATCCTTTCCTGATTTTTAAAATTTGATTATCTGTGTACAGTTATCCCTTCCACATCACTACTCTGATATATCATAGGTTGGCATAAGAAATTAAATGAGAATTTTGGGGGAGTTTTGCGGAAGCCACAGACAACAGGGGAAGGCAGACAACACAGAAGAAGTTTAGAAACTCATAAATGCATAAAATATATGTGTAGTATTGTAATCAACATATTTTATTTTTAATACCATAATAATTAAGACTTCTTCTCTGGGGGGCAAAATATTTTACATGGATTTTCCAGATCATGGGGGCACTGCTCCCCTAGCCCCCATATTGTAGAAGGGATAGCTATGTATTGCTTTTCCTTCAGTATAATGTAAGCTCCAGGGACTTTGCATTTTAATCTTTATATTCCCAGCATCTAGCCCAGTGGCTAGAACACTGTAAGCATTTTGATACTTGTTAAATGATTAGCAGGTCATCTTCCTCAGCTAAATTGTAAGGCCCCTTTGGTGGACAAGAACCATTTTACTTTTATCTTTGTATCTCCAGCACATAACACGCACTTCTAGGCACACAGTAGGTGCTTAATAAATGCTTGTTCGATAAATGAATGAATGGCATGTTTGAAGAGAATAAATGAATGAATGGCATGTTTGGAGACTGCCTTTGTTTCCCAGCTGGCTCCTACTGTTTCCTTTGGTACCATTCAGCCTTCAGAAGTTTTGATGTGTAATAGTCAGTTTGTCTGCCCTCGGAGTGGCATGCGACAATATCTTGAGAACCAGATGAATGGAGAAAAAATATTGAATTCAAAATCATGCTAGAGGTTCGCTACCATTTTCTGACTTGCTGTATGAAATGGGACTCTTAGTTTCACTGTCTCCATTTATGAAAAGAATTAAAGCACTTGCCCTTCCCTCCTCTTTCCTTTCTCTTCCTTTTTTTATTCCCCCTTCTAGCTCTTTTCCTTCTCTCTCTCATTCCTTTTCTTTCTATCTTCCTAATCTCTTTTCCCATCTTTCTTCCTTCCTGTTTCCTTCTATCTTTTCTCTTTCTTCCCTTTTGTCTACCTTTTCACTCTCTTGATCTCCTTCCCTCCCCTTTCCTCCTCTTTTTCACCTCTTCTTCCCTTGACTTTCCCTCGTCTGCCCTTCCCCCTTCCTTTTTTTCTTCCTTCTTTCCCCATCTTCCTAGGTTAATATGAAGAGAAATTAAATGACATAAGTGAAAGGTGCTTAGAGCTCCCTGGAAGAGACTGGCTCTGGCAATCCCAGGGAGGTTTCTTCATAAAAAATGCATAAGTCGCTGCTGTCTAGGAGACTGAAATGGCAGCCCCCAGGTGACACCCAGTTGCAGACAACCCCGCTGTTGGATCCCCCTCCCCTTCCTCCCAAAAGAAGAAGACTGACTGAGGAATGAGTGGAGGTGGGGAAAGAGAAGCAGTTTTCTGATATTAAGCAGCCTTTTGGGAGTACTCAGAGTCTGGTTGGAGCCATTTAAACAATTCTCTCCGGACACATTGTACCTTGACAGGCTGACTTTAATGAGCTGATCTGGTCCGAGTGGCCTTTAACTGGCCCTAGGATTTGTTGGGGACCTGTAGGGCAGACGGTGTGTGACAGGGGGACAAGCAGGTACCCTGGACTCCTCCAACAGTCGGGGTTCTTTAGGGGCACCTGGCAGCTGGCACAGATTAGGAATCCAGAACCCAGCCCCTTTGATAAGGATGGGAAAGAGATTGTATTCTCTGAACTTCTGTTCAGCAAAGATGGTGAAATGGAAAGAAAAATGATCTAAGACTCACAGAATTTGGTCATTCAAGGGACCATAGAGATAACCCAGTCTAATTTTATAGATGAAAAAACTGAAACCCCGAGAGGTCAAGGTCACACAGATTCAAAACTAGACCATCTGAATCGAAATTCAGTGTTTTCCCCCACTATGTTCAAGTACCTAGAGAATAAGATGGAGGTGTAAGTCCCATTACTAAACAATCTAGGTCCTATCGATAAGTATGCTTGTAAATATTTAACAACTGGCTTTCTCTAAAAATACACTTTTTGTTCAATCTGCAGTTTGAACGTTTTCTCTATCACTTTCTTAACTCTGGAGTTGACAGTAAACAAAACAAAAAATGAATCCCTTATTTGTATCATTTGCCAAATTCCAAATGGTCACACTGAAAATTAAACAAGCAGCTCTCCACTGCCAATTTGAGCTAATTCTAGCACACCCCGGACCCTATCTGTCCATCAGTTTTCACATCTATAAAACAATGATCACACAATCATCTCTTTAGAAATGGAAGAGAACTTGGAGGTCTCTCATTTTACAGATAAGGAAACTGAGGCCCATGGGAGTGATTTGCTCAAGGTCACACAAGTCATAGTCTTCAGAGGTAGCATTGCAACCTAGTTTCTCTGATTCCAGAACTTGTGCGTTCTTGACTGTACCATGCTGATGGTTTGCCCTGACGATTTCACCTGGTTGTTAATAGGAATAAATAAAAATAAGCATGAAGGTACTTGGAAAAGCATGGAACATTGCATCCATATGTGTGATATAATATAACTTCAGAGTGAGATCAGTGTCTGGGCTTGAAGAAGCTTCGGTTTGGACCAGTAGAGACCAGAGAGTCAGTTCCCAGTTATTTTCTTCAAAGGCCTTTGTGTAGCTGATTCTCTTGCCCCTCCCCCTTCATCCTCTTTGAAACCCTGTCCTGTTGGCCCTCTGCACATATTCTCTGAGCCTCTGCAGGCAGCAGATTATGCTGATCAGAGTCAGGGTTTAGGGGATAGAAGAAACAAAAGCTGGTGCCTTCCTCAGCCAGACTCCTAAGCATTTGGAAGAATGGGAAAGCAGATGATTGGGTTTTTTTTCAGGAGGAATATGACTGTTCAGAAGCCTCAGGCTTTGACTTTGGGGGAGCCAGAGGTCTTGGTTAAATCTCCAGGGATAAGGGATAGAGGGAAAACCTGATCTCAAAACTGACCTCCAGTGAGTAAGGATGAGTATCCAAGAATGGAGGGGTGGGGTGAAGGCAGGATTATTTAAGGAATCAACTGGCTTCTCTGGATATGTCAGTCTGGTTCAATGTACAAATTGAGGGGAGGAAGAGAGAAAGGAGGGAGGGAGAGAGAAAGAGAGAGAGAGAGAGAGAGAGAGAGAGAGAGAGAGAGAGAGAGAGAGAGAGAGAGAGAGAGAGAGAATCTTAGATTTAGACCTAGAAGGGGTCTTAAAGACTATCTAATCTACCCTCCCTCTTTAGAAAAAAGAAGATTAGAAATCAGTATCCTGAAGAGGCCCAGAAGCTTTGCCCAAGATACACAGATAGTAAATGACAAAGTAGGTATTCGAACTCAGACCCTCTGATTCCAAATTCAGTGTTTCTTCTGTTGTTATATAATTTTTAAAAATTTATTTAGTATTCTATTTTCCCCAGTTACGGGTAAAAACAATTTTTAACATTTGATTTTAAAATGTTGAGTTCCAAATTCTCTCCCTTCCTCTTTCTCCACCCCAGTCCCATTGAGAAAACAAGCAATTCTATATAGGTTATACATGTGTAGTCATGAAAAACATTTCCATATTAGTCATCTTGTAAAAGAAAACAGGCCAAAAAAGCTCAAAAAAAGAAAGTTAAAAAAGTCTGCTCCAATCTGTATTCAGACTCCCTCAGTTCTTTGTCTGGGGATGGATAGCATTTTTTGTCATAAGTCCTTCTGAGTTGTCTTGGATCATTGTATTGCTTAGAATAGCTAAGTCATTTCTGTTGTATTCTGCCAAGGGAGCAAAACTAGAAATGAATGGAGATAACATAGTACAACAATGGAAAAACAGACTCTGAAAGCAGAGTACCCAATTCTGATACCCTACCCATGTAAGCTTGGGCAAGTCATTCCAACAGCATGATCCTCAGTTTCTTCATTTGAAAGAGGGATAGTTAGAGTAAATGACCTCTGAAATCTCTTGCAGTTCTACATCTATTATTTTATGATTCTACACTGCACATTTGTGCATGATATAAGGAAAAATCTCCTAACAATTAGAGTTGTGGACTGGACTTCCTCAAAGATACTGGGTTGTCCCTAACTGGAAGTCTTTAAGCAATAGCTAGGCAAACACTCAACAAGTATATTGTGAAAGGAATCTTCCTTCAGTTTTGCCACTGTATGCTAAGGACCGTGGCATGTTTCCATCTGACTTGAAGCTCAAAGCATTCATGTGTTTTGTCTCCTCCATTAGAATAGGAGTTTTTGAGGGCATTCAGTCATGCATGATTTTGTGACCCCATTTGGGGTTTTCTTGGCAAGGATATGTTTCAACAATCTGGCTAGCAACTGTTGTGGGGGTGAAAGACCAACACAAGCCCAACAACAAGCATGCTACCAGCATGCTGCAAAAGCCCAGGTTCTTTTGATCTGCTTTACTAAGGAAAGCAACGTTAAGGGGTTGACAATCTTACTTTAATTCAGCATACAAATATCACTCACTTAGTTCAGGGGAAAAATCCAGCATCCTTCAGAACAAAATACAAACAAAGTACAAACATCGACAGACAGACCTTGTCTGATCCAAATCCCAATACATAGTTACCAGAGTTTAACAAAGTCCCAACATCTGGGTTATGACCTGGAGGGCTTCTTAGCTACAGCTGCCTGAAGTCTCCGCAAGCCACCAAGAGTGAGAGCCCTGAGCAAATGGCTCTGTCTTCTCTTCTTATACCATTTCAGACATCATCAAACATCATCTGAATGACTAGAACTTAGTCTCCTATGATTGGCTCTTTAGTTAGCACCTCCCCTTAGTGCCCTGGGAGCTTCATACCCACATAGGCTTAGCACCTCATAGGGGTTTGGGCCTGGGGCTTACCACCTAGTAAGAATCAATAAAATACACTGAATTAATCAAAGGAAACAAAAGCCAAACTCTTCAAGGGCACTTGGTTGAATTGAGTGCTAAGAGCCCATTTTGCTTACCAACACAGAATACTGGAATGATTTGCTGTTTCCTTCTCCAAATCATTTTACAAATGAGGAAACTGAGGCAAATGGGCTTAAGTAACTTGTTCAGGGTCACACAGCTAGTAAATGTCTGAGGTCAGATTTGAACTCAGAAAGATGAGACTTCTTGACTCCAGGCTTGGCACTCTATCCACTACACCATGTAGCTACCCCAGCTTTGTACATAATAAGTGTCTAATAAATGCTTCATTCACTCATTCATTCATTTAGCAGTCTCTTGGACTGAACAGCCTCTGTGAACTCTTCCAACTCTCAGATACATGGTTTCTATAACTTTGCCTGGACTATTTCCCACCTTAAGTCTCTCCTTACTCCAGTCCATCTTCCACTCAGCAATCAAACTGTTATTCTTAAAGTACAGGTTCAAGTAAGTTACACCTTCTATTCAACAACCAGTTACCTGAAGATTATCCTCAGGATCAAATATGAAATGAACTCTTTGGTATTCAAAATCCTTTATAAGAGAACTGATGAGCTCTAAGTGAAGACTGAAACATATTTTTCACTTTATTTTTCTTGTTTTCTTGCGTCACAGCTAATAGGGACATATATTTTGCATGACTTCATATGTATAATGGTTATTGTGTATGTTGCTTTCTCAATGGATGGGGGAAAGGGATGCAGAAAGCGTAAGAATTTTGAACTGAAAAAACCCATAACCTGGCTCTGTCCTGTCTTTCCAGTCTTCTTACACCTTACTCCACAGTCTCCCCACCCCAACTCTAGACATTTTCATTGCTTGTTTCCCATGCCTGGAATTCTTTCATTCCTCATCTCTTCCTCTTGGTTTTCCTGACTTCCTTCAAAGCCCATTTAAAATTCTACCTTCTACAAAGCATTTCACAATCCCTTTTAATGCCAGTGCCTTCCCTCTATTGATTATCTCCAATAATCTTGTCTATAGCTTGTTTGTATATTATGTTTATATGGTGTTTCCTCCACTAGACCGAGTTCCTTGAGAGTAGGGGTTGCCTTTTGCCTTTCTTTGCATGCTTTGAAAAGTTCCCGGAATGTTTGTTGTTGTTTAGTCATTTTAAGTCATGTCCAAATCTTCATCACTCCATTTGGGCTTTTCTTGGTAGAGAAACTAGAGTGGTCTGTGGATAAGGAAACTGAGGCAAACAGGGCTTAGTGACTTGCTCAGAGTGACAAAGCTAGTAAGTGTCTAAAGCAGGATTTAAACTCATGAAGATGTCTCCCTGACTTCAAATCCAGCACTCACAGGCCTAGGTGCCTTGGAATATGGTAGGTATTCAGTAAATGCTTATTGACTAACTGTAACTGATTAATTCCATAAGCTTAGCCACTGATGTGCTCTCTCCAGGGTGCTGAAATTCTTTCTTTTTGATTAAGTTCACTTCAACATTGCCCAGGAGTTGGGCTATAAGGTTCCTGTAGAAACTATTGTGCAAAGTAAGTAATAACTCTATCCCATTTTATACTTTAAAGACAGATGTAGAATATTTGTGGCTATCCAGGAGGGAGCATAAATAGTTGATTTAAAAGGTAACGACAACCTTTAGTTCCTAGGAAAGACTTTAACACAGCTGTTTGCCCTGTAACTTGACAATAGTTTTAACTTCATTTTTAAATCATATAATTAATACTCATTACTACCTAAACATGCTCACATAAATACCAGACAAGTAAGTGGCTTGAAAGAACAAATACATGATATAGGAGTTTGATCTTTTCTCCCTTTTTCAGAGGGGGTCTAAACTCCTCTCTTTTATACCACTCACTCAAAGCGTTCCACTAATATGGTTATGATAACACAATTATTAGCTCATTACTTACTAACTGTTAATTTATTTTTTAATTGTCCATTAAATCAGGCACCCAGGCTGTTTATATTTTAATTTTTAATGTCAAGAAGTTAAATTGCTTTCCAAATGAAGGTTAACAAGGGAGGCCCTATTTCTGACGCTAGAAACATCTGGATCTGTGCTGGTATAACAGCATATCAGGGGCTTATAACTGCAATTTCATCAGAGTTTGGTAAATTGAACGTGGGAGTGAGATGTACCAAGTCTTGGAGGTAAGAAGCTGTGTCTGGGACATAGTAGGCACTTAATCGATTAATCGGCACTCTGCTAAATGTTGGGGATAGAAAAAGAGATATGAAATATTCTCTCTCTCTACATATATAATATATATATATATGTATGTGTGTGTGTGTGTCCATACACATATGTGTGTACAAAATATGGATAGGGCTGAGCTTGTGATTTCATTAGAATAGTAAACTACTGAATGCGTAAGCACACTACGATTTATATTCTGAAAGAGATAATCAGGACATTGAAAATTGAAGTGATCTTCTCATGACCACACAGCCATAATGGATCAGAGGCATGGCCAGTACCTAAATCAGTTAGCTAGTCAGTCAGTCAGTGAACAAATATTTATTAAGAACTTGCCGTATACCAGATACTGTGCTAAGCACTGGAAATAGAAATACAAGACAAAAGAAAGATGTCCTAAAGGAACTTATATTCTGATGGGGGAGACAATAGATCAAATAAATAGAGAAAGGTCCTATATGTACCATACTATATACATATATACATATATATATATACACATATATATTTATGTCCCATATATTCACAGTAGCCCTTTTTGTAATAAATAATTAGAAATTGAGGGGATGCCCATCAATTGAGGAATGACCAAACACGTTATGGTACATCAATGGAATACTATTGTGCTATAAGAAATGATGAAGGAGATAGTTTCGGAAAAACCTTGGAAGATTTGTATGAATTATGCAAAGAGAAGTGAGCAGAATGGTAACAATTTATACATAACAACAATATTGTAAAGATAAACAATGTTGAAAGATTTAAGAACTCTGACCAATGCTTATGATCAGCCATAATTCCCAAGACTCATGATGAAATATGGTATCTCCAGATAGAGAGCTGATGGACTCAAGGAACATATTGATTCATATTTTTTTCTCTTTTTTTTATTTGGACATGGCTAATGTGGAAATTTGTTTTGTGTGTGTGTGGGGGGAGTGGTTAGGTGGCACAGTGGATACAGTGCCGCTCCTAGAGTCATCTTCTTGAGTTCAAATTTGGCCTCAGACACTTATTAGCTGTGCGACCCTGGACAATCCACTTAGCCCTGCTTGCCTTAGGTTCCTCATCTGTAAAATAAGCTGGAGAAGGAAATGGCAAACCATTCCAGCATCTTCGCCAAGAAAACCTCAAATGGGGTTACAAAGAATCAGACATGATGAAATGACTGAACTATAACAACATATCTATGTGTGATGAATTTTGTTTTTCTTGCCTTCTCAATGGATAGGGAAGGAACAAAATTTGGAACTGAAAATTTAAAAAAACATTAAAACTGATGGGTAAAGAGAGGAAGAAGGTACCTATCATGAGAGCCAAGTAAAGGAGTCTGGAGGAGTGCAGCCTGGAAATGGAGAGTTGACTAGCCTAGGCACCCTCCTTAAGTGGAGGTTCTAGTAGGAGACATCCAATTAGAGGAAGGGGCCCTAGGAGCTGAGAATACTTTTGAGGATGAAGTAATCATTAGGATGAAGATTAATTTTTAAAATACATTTTATTGATTTTTTTGTTTTTTTATAACTTCTAGATTTCCCCTGTATCCTTCTCTCCCCCTTCCCAGACAACCATACCCATATAACAAAGACCTTTTTCTAACAAAAAGAAAAGAAAGAGAAAAAGGGTAAAAAATCAGTAAAACTGATCAACATATCAAAACATTCTGATATTATATGAAATGTTCCACCAATTCAAAGAAGTGAGTTGAAGCATTCTCTTATGTATCTTCTTTGGAGCCAAGATTTCTCCTTATCATTTTACACCCTTCAGTTTTGATAGTTTTGTCATTGTTGGGGGTTCCATTTGCAATGATACGGTAATTGTGTATATTGTTTTCCTAGATCTCCTTTCTTAATTCTGCATCGGTTCATGGAAGTCTTGTCATGCTTTTCATGTGATCATCACGCTCATAATTTCTTACAGTACAGTGATATTCCATGACATTCATGCGCCACAATTTTAGTCATTCCCCAGTTGATAGGCATTTACTCATCTTGCCTCTCCTTTTTGATACATACAAAATAAATACAAAACAATTGGGGGAGGACTCCTACAGTTTCAGGGGTGTGGGAGGGGGTGTTTGAGTTAAATTTTGAAGGAAATAAGGGGTTAGAAGAGGCAGAAATGAGGAGGGAATGCATTCCAGCTTGGAAGCTAGCCTCGTTGTTTGTTGATTTGAATTAAAATATGGTATAAGACCAGCAGTGTACCTGGTTGGGTATCAGGAAACCATAGTACTGGTCCTTTCTCTGCCATTTTCTTGTCATGTGACCTTGGACAAGTCAATTCCTCTCTCTGGGCCTCTTTCTTCCTCTATAATGTGACAGAGTTGAACTAGATTATCCCTAAAACACATTTTCAGCTCTTAATCTAGGATCCAATGGCTGCTGAGCAAGAGTTGATTGTTATTAGTAGTAATTAAGATCCTCAGGGCTGGTGGAGGTAGAGATTCTGTCTTGGGAGGAGGTGTGGCACTGTTGACTAAAAGAGAATTTTGACTGGAAGTATTTATTGTTTATTTTTAATCGTGAGACTAGCTGAGGGGGCAAGTCATTGGTGGAACCATTGTGAAGATTTAATGAATACAGGAGTGTGCTGGAGTCAGCTTGGTTCAAGAGAGCCAATTGTTAAATTTTCAGTGTGAACATTTATACATTAGAAATGAACAAAGGCTACAGATCAAGGCTTGATTTATTGTTTTGTTGATTGCCTAGACTTAAGAAAGTTATGGAGAAAATGATTAAACTTGAGACTAAACTCAAAAATGTGTTAACCAGAGAGCCAGTTGGTGAAAATTTACCAGCACACACCAGCTTTCAGTTCTAAATCTGTGATGATGTCTATCAGAAAAGATTACTGCAGCTTGGGAGCACCTAACTCTTGGATGAGAGAAAAGCATTCTCAAATAAAATAGAAGAATACCAAAAGGAGAAACAGAGTCATAAAGATGACTCCCCTGCTCATTGCATAATTATCCCAGAGACAGCATTGAAGGTCAGAATTCTGAAGTTAGGAGGCTGGGGCAGGGGAAATGGGAGTAAAATGGGAAGGGGTAGATAATATTTTAGAATTATAGAATGGAAAGAAGTTAGAAATAACGTAGTCCATCGATTTCACTCATAAATATGTCAAGTGAGGCCCAGAGGGGTTAAGTGAGTTACTGAGGGTCACATATGTAGCCAAGAGAGCCAGGTTTTGATAACACCTGGTTTTCTTTCTTATTTCCTGTGGAGGGATGAGATTTGGCAATGAGGTTTAGAAATCTGTTGGGTTAGCTAAGTGAAATGGACAATTCTCCTCAGTAAGTAACATGGTTTAGTGAACTTAATGTCAGGAATGCCACCTGAGACACTGCTATGTGCCATTGGGCAAATCTGAGCCTTAGCTCTTCCTGTCTTTAAATGTATAATCTTATGATCCAGTAAGCTTAATGTCTATGCCCCATGGCTTCTTAGGGATGAAATGTTCAAAGTTAAATGCCAAGGTGACGCCTTAGAAAACTTAGTATGGTTTAGATGTGTACTTACAGCTTCATTACCCCTAGGATGACTAAATGTCATTCAATGAGGCCTTGGAACTTTCCCACTTTGGAGGAACCTGATTTAGAAGGTTCAAACAGGAGGGAAAGCTTGGGAAGAGGTGACAACATAATCTTAACCTCACCCCAAAGCTCCCTCAAAGATCATATAGGCCTATCTAGACCATGTCAAGAGTCAGTTAAGCCTTCCAAAGAAAAATACAACAATTAATGAAAGAATAGATTGATTCCCACTTCTATTTCTTGTCTGGAATAATTACCAGAAATTAGTTTTTCAGTATAATATTAGCCATCTGGACCTGGAATTCCACAGACATAAAAGAGATCTATCTTCTCTGGGAATGGAAGGATGGGACTCTATGTAGGTGGAAGGAAGGCTTTCTAATAAATAAAATATACAGTTCCACTGATCTGGAGTCTCAATCTTCAACACTACACTCAACTAAGCTCAGGAGACATTTATTAAACACCTACAATATAAGGAGTTTATATTAGACAATGAGAAGTATACAAAGATGAATTATGAATGTTCATAACATTGTATAACATATTTGATTCTAGAGAGAATTAGGATATGAAGAGATATTGACGAGCTAGAATGGTGGGTGGTACAGATTCAAGAGGAATAATAAATGCTAAATCTTTCACTTCAGATTCAAGAAATCACTTTCACAAGTACAGGATGGCAAAGCCACAATAGTGTGTCTAAGAAAGAGCTGAGTTTTTTTCAGTGCGCTATAAGCTCAATGTGATCTTTTCTTCCCCAGTACCAAACAAAAATACCTTCTCAGGTTGCCTTAAGAAAGTCATAGTAAAAATGCTCTAAAGCACTATTATCTAGAGAAATGAAAGTTAAAGCAATTCTGAGGTACCACTTTATACCTATCAGATAGGCTAATATGACAGAAAAGGAAAATGACAAATATTGGAGGGGATGTGGGAGAACTGAGACACCAATGCAGTGTTGGTGGAGTTGTGAACTGATTCAATCATTCTAGGGAATAATTTGGAACTATCCCCAAAGGACTATAAAATGTATACCCTTTGACTCAGCAATACTACTACTAAGTCTTTATCCCAAAGAGACAGTAAACAAAAAGGTAAAGGACATATATACACACAAATAGTTATAGCAGCTCTTTTTGTGGTGGCAAAGAATTGAAAACTGAAGAGACTATCCATCAGTTGGGTTATAGCTGAACAAGCTATGGTATAGGATTGTGATGGAATATTGTTGTGCTTTCAGAAATGATGAGCAGGATGCTCTCAGAAGAACCTGGAAAGATTTACATGAACTGAGTCAAAGTGAAATGAGCAGGACCAAGAGAACATTGTTTACAGTAATAGCATCATTGTGTGATGATCAACTGTGAATGACTTAGCTGTTCTTAACAATACAATGATTCAAAACAATTCTAAAGGACCTATGATGAAAAATGCTATCCATCTTCAGAGAAAGAACTAATGGAGTCTGAATGCAGATTGAAGTATATTTTTTACTTTATTTTTCTTAATTTTTTTCTGCGTTTTCTTTCACAACGTGACTAACATGAAAATATGTCACCCATGACTGGATATGTATAACCTATATCGAATTGCTTGTCTTCTCAATGAGTGGGGGTATAGGGTGAAAATTTGGAACTCAATTTTTTAAATGGACATTGAAAACTGTTTTACATGTAATTAGAAAAAAAAATATTAAAGAAAAAAGAAATGCATAGTAGTGTTCTGAATGAGGAAAATGATAATCCCATTGTCCTTTGCCCTAGTCTTACCACATGCCCATTTCTGGGCACCACATTTTAGGAAGACATTGACAAGTCTATCTGGAGAAGAAGACTAGATACTATGCCGCTGGGGGACCAATTGAAAAAACTGGAAATTTGGGGCCTACATAATAGAAGACTTAGAGGAGAGTATGATAGACATCTTCAAGGATTGAAAAGGCTATTATGGAATTGTTAGTATGTCCTTATTCTTGGGAATGACTTTTATTTACCAAATATTTATTTTGTTGTATACATGTTGTCCCCCGCTCCCACCCCAGTAGATTGTAAGTTCCATAAGGGAAGGGACCATTTAAAAAAAATTTGTTTCTGTTTTTCCAAAACATAACACAAATATCTGGCATAGAGCAGGTGCTTAATAAATGCTTATTGGATTCTATTGGCCTAACCTTAAGAGGACTTAAGCTTTAAGCTTTTATGGCAATATTTTTACTTTCCTGATAGTGGAGATGGTTTGGCACTGATCCATTCCCATATTTTTTGCCTGTTTACTCTTCTGAATGTAAATTTGTGCACCAAGATGGCTGGAATGCATTCTTTCCTCATCTCTGCCTCTCAGAATTTCTATTTTCCTTTAAGACTCAGTTCAAGTACCAGCTTCTTTTCCTCTTTCTCTCCTGATGCTTTCCTTCTTTGAACTCCCTTGTAATTATTTTATATATTTGTCCATGCTGTACCTTGAATGCAAACACCTTGAAGGCAGGGACTATCCTTTTGCCTCGATGTCCCCCAGGACCTGACACAGTGTCTGGTACATAGTAGGTGACTAATAAAGGTTTTTTTATTGGACCTGGGATAAAACAAAAGTAACTGCTTTGCATGGGACTTGAACTCTTGACCTTGTTCTTATTACTACCAGGATCTAACTCACCGAGCTAGCCAGCTGAGTTAGCACAGATGCACGTTGCTGATGTGAGCAAGCACTGTGCCATTTGGATCAGTGTGATTATTTGAGATGCCTGGCCCAATTGTTATTTTGAAAAGAATCTCTAAAATTAGCTGCATTAGCAATCTCTGATAACTGGCTCTTTGGGTTAATGGGCACATTTATGTTCCCTTTGAGGGATGCCAGGGAAGAGTATCCTCAGATTCCTCTAACGAGCAAGTTTGGGATGATACTCTGCCTGGAGTGCTAATACATATTACAAATCAGAGCTATTACCATTATTTTGCAGTTCATCTCAATAGAGATGTAATGGACCCAATGTTCCTGTCTCTACAGAGACGTAAAACAGCTATTTCCTAACTGCTCTGTTTTGGAGGGTGTGGGTGGTGGTTATGCTATGATAACTACAAGGCTCACCCTTTATCTTCCATATCTTTAGACAGGTTCGGAGTCTCCATCCTTGATAAAGAAAAGTGATTTTTTTCATAGAACCTCTGAATTCTGGACAAATCACTTCATCTCTCAGCATCTAGGATTTTATTCTGCCCTGGTAAAGAGAATTTCCTCAAGGAGATTTTCTAGACCAATAAGATTACAAGCTCTGTTAAAAATACCCATCTTCCCTAACATGATTGGGAATTTGAGGACCTAGGTTCAAATCCTGGCTCAGATACTTATTTCCTGTGTGACTTTGGGCAAGTCACTTAATACTTCTGAGCCTCAGTTTCATCAACTGTAAAATGAGGAGACTGGACTAGATGAACTCAAAGGTCTCTCCCATGTCTAAATTATATGATCCTATGAATTAAATTGAGTTTCAGAGTCAAAAAGTATTTTAATATACTAGTTGGCATAGTGAATATGTGTTGGACTTAGGAAGAGGAAGACCTGTACGCAAAACTTGTCTCAGACACTTAATAGCTGTGGAATTCTAGGAAAGTCATTTAACTTCTTTCTGCCTCAGTTTCCTTATGAGTAAAATAGAGATAATAATATCTACTTCACAGTGTTGTCGTGAGGATTAAATGAGTTAATCTACGTAAAGGGCTTTGCAAAGCTTGAAATCCTATATAAATATTATTTGACAGTAGTTAGGCAGAGCAGTGGATGGAGCACTGAACCTGGAATCAGGAAGACTTGAGTTCAAATGCTACCTCAGACACTTACTAGCTATGTGACCCTGGGCAAGTCTCTTGACCTTTGTCTAGCTTAATATCTTCATTCATAAAAGGAGGATAATAACATTACTTACCATCTCCGCAGGGCTGTTGTGAGGATAAAAGGAGATGTTTGTAAAACACATGAAAAGTTTCAAGCACTATGCTTATTAGAATGGAAAGAAATCGATAACATTTATTAAATGTGTCTTGTGTTCTTATGGGAATAAGCATTGTGTTTTGAAGTCAGAGGTCCTGGGCTGAAGTCCTGCCTTCAGTTACTTACTCTCTATGGGACTTTGGGCAAACTTCTCACCCTCTCTGGGCTTCAGGTTCCCAACCTGTAAAATGATAAGATTTGCTGAGTGCTAACATCTCTCCCAGTTCCATATTTATGATCTCTAACTGGCTATGGTTAGCCTGGAGAAGCCCCAGAGGGGACATAAGAGCTCTTTTGGAATATTTGAAGGGCAGTACAGTGAAAGAGATATTAATCTTGTTTTCCCAGAATTGAAGAATTCCAGAGTTGGAAGAGTACCTCATAGATCATCCAGTCCAAGAGGCATCACCTCTACATCATACCCTGGTCAGTCACTGACCACCATAGGGTAGGATGGCTAACCACTCATCCTCCACTAGAAAACTTCCAGTGTCCCAAAGCCACCCAAACTCCTTTGAAACAGCTCTGCTTATTAGGATTTTTTTCTTATATATTGGGGTGGGGGTGGAGGAATCGGCATTGGCAATATTTATCTGTTGCTCTTGGGTTTTACCATCTGAAGCTAAATATTCTGTTCCTCCCCCCATATCCTTTCCTATACCAATAGTGGGGGGAGGCTGTCTTTAGAGGTGTCAGGCTCCCCCTTCACTGAAAGTGCTTGATCCAAAATTGTACCATCACATGTCATGGGTGTTGATGAGAGGATTACTGTGTTGGTAGGGGTTCGATGGCATGGCTTCTGAGCTCCCTTCCAATTCTAAGGTTCTGTAAATCAGGAAAAACATGTTTAATCCCTCTTTTACATGACAGCCCTTCTAATGACTGAAGAGAGCTCTCATGTGCCTTCAGAGCCTTCTCTTCCCTAGGCTAAACATCCTGAGTTCATTGAATTGTTCCTCATCTGGAATAGGTGGGGCTCCCACACTTTCCTTTTTTTGTGGTCCTTTGTACATACTCAAAAATTTCAAGATGGGCTGGAGTTTGGTTCATGAGCTTTTGAACAGGAAGGGACCTAAGAGTATAGAATGTCAGAACACAAAGCTAAGAATATCACTGCTTTAATGTGAGCAAAATTCCAACACCTTACTTCAAATCTAGTCTTAGATATTTACTAGCTTGATGTCCCTGGGCAAGTCACTTAACCTCTGCCTGCCTGTTTCTTCAATTATAAAATCAGGATAATAATAGCACATACCTCCCAAGATTGTTGTGAGGATCAAATGAAATAAAAACTTTATAGCACTTAGCATAGTGCCTAGCACAGAGTTGGAGCTTAATAAATGTTCCTTTCCTAACCCTTCCTTTTCTCCTTCCCTTTCTTCTCCCCTTCTTCTTCTCTTCCACTTTCCTTTACTTTCCCCTTTCCCTTCCCTTTCCTTTTCGCTTTCTTTTCCTCATTCCTTTCCTTTCCTTCCTCTTTCCTTTCCTTCCCTCCCATCCTTTCTTCCTTTCTTTTTTCCATCCTTCTTTTCCTATTTGAGCCTCACAGCAATCCCATAAAGATGGGCACTACCATTTCCTCCAGTTTCATAGATGAAGAAACTGAGAGAGATTAAGTCCATTGCTCAGAGTTATGCAACTAATGAGAGTCTGAGACAGAATTTGAACTAAGGTGTTTGGTGATTCCAGGCCAAGCACCACCTATCTGCCTCCTTGTACCAAAATGCTTTTGCTTGATTTTCATCTGGAGTGGTTTTGAGTCTTTTCACCTCCATCATTAGTACGGTTCAAACTAGGTGGCCTCTAAGATTCTCTAACATAGAAATCCTGTGACTCACCCCATCCCCCACCCCCACCCCCATTCCAGTTTTCTAGTTCTATGATACCAGGTCACTGAATGAGTGAGTGTCAAGGCCAGGATGAGAATTCAGGTCTCTTGATTTCCTAGCCAGGTGCCTTTTCCACTGTGTCATAATGTTTTTGATATTCAGCCCATGCATTCCTCCAGAATCCCCATCAAATGCATGCTCTGAACTCCTAGCCCTCCATTGAGTACAATCATTTGACAATATCCAACTGAGTGGCCAAGCACAGACTCCGGGCAACCCAGCGGGCAGCTGTACATTCAATCTGACACCTTTCCAACAAGGACCATTCTCAGCACTGCAATTAAAGTGGCCTTCGAATGAGCATCTAGGGTAGAGTGGCAGCTGCCCCAGGTACCCAGTGAAATGCTGCATTAGACCTGAACCTACCACTGAGCCCAAACAGTGAAGTTCACATCAAGGCTTCTCTTGGCTTATTTTTTCCTTCTCTTTCCTCCTCGTTAGCATTCTTATCAAAGCCCTGGACCTAGTCCCAGCAACAGGAGCCATTTGGATACCTTGACTTTGATCAGTGATCTTTGATCAGTAGCATTTGATGGTCCTGTGGACTCTAGGACCGAATTGAAAGAACAGACCCTCCCTATCTCCAGCAGAAAACTCTGAGGGAATGAAGGAAGAGAAATAGAGAATGTCCCTGGTATTTCTCCAAAAGATCTTTTCAAAGAAATCAACTTTCATTCTCTGTCTGGTAGATAGGGTTGCTGTCTGGATTTTGAGATGAAATTAAACTTGCCTCATTCTGTGTGACTTGAACAATTCATTTAATATCTTTGGGCCTCAGTTTCTTCATTTGTAAAATAAGGAGGTTGGATTTGATGACCTCTGAGCTTCCTTCCAACTCTAGATCTAAGATTGTAAAGTTCATAGGACCATAAGTATAGAGCTGGTGGGGACCACAGAGATCATCTAGTCAAACAACCACATAGAAATGTTTTTCTTCCTTGCCAGCCCTGTTACTAACTCAGAGCATGTGCACTCACAGAACTTAAGGGCTTTAAGAATTCATAAAATGTTAATGCTAGAAGAGACTGACTTTCTTCTACATTCCAATCACCTCCCCCCTCCTACATGAAGTCTTTCCTGATTCCCCAGGCTGCAAGTGCCTCCTCCCACTCACCCTGCAATTACTTCACAATTATTTTATTTTGCATAGACTTATTATTGAACATAGACTTATATATGTCCCTGTGGTCTTCCCCTAAAGATTGGAAGCTCCCTGAGGGCAGGCATGGTTGCATTTTTGTACTTCTATGTCTAGCACCTAGCACAGTGTCTGACACATAATAGGTGCTTAGTAATTACTTGCTAATTGACTGACTTTAGAGATCATTTTGTCCAAACTTTTCATTTCTTAATTAACAGAAGAGGACCCTGGGCTCCTTCTACTCCACTATATACTGCTCTATTAAATTGGAGTAAATATGTATGTGTGTACACACGCACACACACACACACACACACACACACACACACACACACACATACACATTCACACACATACACAAACTCCCCTGTTCTGAAGACCGAATAAGTAAGTTATGGCCAAGACTGTGGTCATGGTTGTTGAGTCATTTCAGTCATGTCCAACTCTTCATGACCCCATTTAGGGTTTTCTTGGCAGAGATTCTGGAGTGGTTTGCCATTCTCCTCTCTGCCTCTTTTTATGGGTGAGGAAACTGAGGCAAACAGTGACTTGCCCAGGGTCACACAGCTAGTAAGTTCTCACAGCTGAAGCTGGATTTGAACGCAGGAAGATGAGTCAATAACAACACCAATAATAAAACACATACATACATATATACATACATACATAAATATATATATATGTATATATATAGATAGATAGATAGATAGGTCCATACAGCCTTCTAGACTGCACATACATACATACATACATACATATATACATATATATATATACACATAAATACTTATATAGGTCTATATAGCCTTCTAGACTGCATATACATACATATGTATACATACATACATAAATACATATGTAGGTCTATACAGCCTTCTAGACTGCACATACATATATACATACATACATACATACATACCTACATAAGTCTATACAGCCTTCTAGCCTCCACACATACACACATACATATACATGCATACATAAATACATATATATATGTCTATGCAGCTTTCTAGCCTGCACACACACACACACACACACACACACACACACACTATTGCAGACATGAAGTACCATCATTGTAAAGAATACTTGGTCATTATCTCCACACTTGATCAGTTTCTGGACAGATAAAGGTGAATATCTCTTGTTGCTCCTTAGAATCAGAGTGGGCACTGATGGACAGAGTCCAATATTCTCCACATGAAGTGAAATCAGATGTGACCGAATGATTTGGAAAAAGCCCAGCTCTCTGTGACTTGTAAAACAGTGGAAAGACCAGGATTCTGCTGTTCATGGATCTGGGCAGACAGGCCTTGAGCAATCAAAAGAAACAAATCACATGGGGATGCCCACTTAAACTACAAACATAAAGATTCGGCCGCAGTATCTACAATTAGGGAAATAGGCAGCTGGGGCTTGGATCATGGTATATGGAGCTTGAAGAGACTGTGGAACGCAGAATATTAGAACACAGGGAGCCAGAGCTAGAAAGGATCTTAAAGTATAGAATGTTAGTACATAAAACAGAATGTCAGAGCTAGAATGGCCCTTAGAAAATAGAGTTTTAGAACATAGAATAAAGACTGTCAGAGCTAGAAAGGAGCTTAGAAGACAGAGTGTTTCATCGTTGAATGTCAGATCTGGAGGAGACTGCTGGATGATCCTAGCCCAGTCCTTCCATTATGCGGAAGACAAAACTAAGCCCTGAAAAGGAAGGGCCTTATCCAAGGACCCTAACCTCCAACAAGAGCCTCCTCATTAGTACCCTAAGGGCTTGCCAGCCTCAAATGACCAGCAATGACCCTCTTAGGTGAAACCAGGCTCACCACTAGATGTAACTGTACTGCCATAGCCTGAAGAAAGAAGAAGGATTTGGTTAGTGCAAGGAAATATCACACTAGTAGAATGGGAACTAAATTTGGAGTCATGAGAACTGGGTTCAAATTCTGGCTCTCCTATTTATTAAGCATGTGGCTCAAGGCAAGTACCTTCCTTTCTCTGAATCCCATTTTCTTCATTTACAAAATGAAACGTTGGGACTATATGAAAGACAATATGGTACAGTAGAAAAAGCATTGACTCTGAAAAAAGAGTACCTGGGGATAAAGATATATTAGGAAGGCAGAATTTATGATTTCAAAGAGAATCTCATAGGTGCCTAAAAGGTCCGGAACCGCAGGATATAAGGAATTCTCTAGGCAGAAGGCAGGAGAACTAAAGCATGTATTTACACTCCACAATAACAAGCCCACAAACCAGGGTCCCCATTTTGATATTTTCATCAAAAGCTTCCAGGCCCAATAAGTCCGCCTTACAAGGGTAACCAGGAGGCCACAGAGAAGCGAGATGGTATAAGGCAAAATCGTATACATGCTTCCCCTCTACGGTAAGAAGATTACCCACTAGCCTCTAGTCAGCTCTGCTACCGGCAGCTCAGCTTCGGCTGTAGGTGTCTCTGGCTCCAACCGGAAAAGGAAAGGAGGATCTTCAAGCTGTCCTCTCCCCTCTTACAGAGTTTTTGACATCATCAAGTGCCGCCTGAACGACCAGGGCCGATTGGTTCTTGACTTGGCCCCTCCCCCAGCGTAGACCACGTTAACACACCTCCCCTCAGCCAGCGCCACGACTCATCACACAGGAAGCTCTCCGATCCCTGGCATGGTCACTGGGCCTCCTGCCCCAGAAGAGCAAGCCCCAGCGTCCAGGGAAGCTCAATGAGGCAAGCTGAGTCATTCAAAGAAAACAAAGTCCATTCTGGCTACAAAAGAGTGCAGGCTTTGGAGTAAGAGGACCTGGGTTCAAATCTTCCTCTAATGTTTATTTCAGGGCGGCTTGGTGGTGCAGTGGATTGAGGACTGGTCTAGAGTCAGGAAGATGTAATTTCAAATCTGGCTTCAGACACATACTTGCTGTGTGGCCATGGGCAAGCCACTTAACCCTGTTTGCCTCAGTTTCCTCATCTGTAAAGTAAGCTGAAGAAGGAAATGGCAAAACCACTCCAATATCTTTGCCAAGAAAACCCCAAATGAGATCATAGACAGTCAGACACGACCAAACAACAAAAACCTCTGACTCCAGAATCAGTATTTTTTCTCCCATACCACACTGCCTTCCATCTCTACCCCTGAGATAATAATAACAATAATACATTTCTATAGCACTTTAAGCACATAAGTGAGTCAGAGAAAGCCTTGGCCTCCACATTGAGGGCTGTGCTTATTTGCTCACACAATACCCTTTGAATGTTGAAATATCAAAAGCTGGGTGGGGGGATCCTGGTCCAGGTTTAAGAAGACTGGGGGCCTGAGTCTTGCTGTGGGGATTGGGTATGGGAACAGTTCTTAGCCAAACTGTGAATTTGATGGAGCTATTCTCACGTCCCTTTGGGGAGAATTCCCTTTTTTCTCAATTGCTAGTGCCCTCACATTGTCTCTCATCTGTTAGAACCAACTCTCATTTGGAATGGAGAAAGATCAACCAATTCACATAAAATGTTAACAGTTAAAAATGGCTTTATGTGATGCCCATCAAAGAATCTCAGAGCAGGACAAAACCTCAGGAACCATTCAGGGGTGGGGAACCTGTGGCCTCAAGGCCACATGTGGCCTTCTAGGTCCTCAGGTGTGGTCTTTTGACTGAGTCCAAGTTTTACAGAACAAATCCTTTGATTAAGGGGATTTGTTCTGTGAAGTTTGGATTCTGTCAGAGGTGTGGTCTTCTCAGGTGTGGTCTTTTGACTGAGTCCAAGTTTTACAGAACAAATCCTTTGATTAAGGGGATTTGTTCTGTGAAGTTTGGATTCTGTCAGAGGGCCACACTTGAGGACCTAGAGGGCCACATATGGCCTCAAGGCCACAGGTTCCCCACCCCTGAATTCTGGTCCAATCCAGACCTCTTAAAGAATCCCCTCTATGACTCCTTTCCCCCGGCCAATGATTCTAAAGAAGAGGACTGATGATGAAAAATGCTGCTCGCCTCTTCACCGAGGTGATGAATTTAAGATGAGGAATGAGACAGGCATTTCCACATGGGCAATGAAGGAGTTTGTTTTGTGGTACAATATATATTTGTTGCAAAAATCTTTTATTTTCTTCTAGTGTGGAGGGAAGGTTAAGGGGAGGGAAAATAAATGTTTGTTAATTTAAAAAATAAAACCTTGCAATCATCCAACTTGTGCTTGAGAATAATAAAAGCTAGTGTGCATGTAACATTTTAGGATTTGCAAAGGGCTTTACAAATGTTATCTGATCTCAACAGCCCTGGGAGGTAGCTATTATTATCTGCATTTTATAGATGAGGAAACTGGGGCAGACAGGTTAAGTGACTTGCCCAGGGTCACACATCTAGTAAATGTCCAAGGCAGGGTTTAACTCGGTCTTCCTACCTCCAGATTAAGCATTCTCTCTATCGTACCACCTAGCTGCTTCTGAACCTCCAGTAAGGGGGAGCTCATTATATCCTTAAGCAGCCAATTCCACTTTGAGTCAATTATCATTGTCAGGAAGCTTTTCCTTTTGTAAGGCTGGAACTTTTCTCTCTGAAACTTCCACTCTTTTCATGGTATCTTGTCTAAGGTCCTTTCTATGATGTGAATACAATTACTAGCTGTGTGGCCCTGGGTAAGTCACTTAACTCTGTTTACCTCAGTTTCCTCATCTGTAAAATGAACTGAAGGACATGGCAAACCAGTCCTAGTATCTCTGCCAAGAAAACCCCAAATGGGGTCACAAAGAGTCAGACTCAACCGACATGATTCAACAACAAAAAAATGATGTTTAAAGATTGGGATGATCCTAGCTTTTGCCCTCCCATACCAGCCCAAGGCATTTTTTTCCAGACTGTATTTCCTAGGCTGAAGGGAATAAAGAATGCCTGAAGGAAGCTGATGCCTGATGCAGAAAGGCTTCCAGCTCATTCTGAGTGACAGATGTTCTGTAAGTAGAAGTTATTTTCATGGATGATGTCACTGAGTTCTACTGCTGTTGGCAAGTTCACCAACTCTGGGATCCACCTGCAGCTCCGGAGAGCCAGCTTGGCAGTTGGAGGCAGCTCTTCTGGGCTCCATCACGCTTGCCCCAGGAAGACCCTGCTCTCCAGAGCCTGCCTTATTGGGAGGACTGGGAAGTCAGACAGTTCAGCAAAGTCATGGATCAAAGTCCCACCTGCATAGGGCTACACCCAGCACTAGTTACGGGGGCTGGAGGGTGGAGAGCCAGGGGAATGGGGGATGTAGTCTAGTTTAGAATCCATTTAGGAAGATAGCATGCATTCACACATGTAAATAAATGATTGAAGCATTCCTCCAAAGCAACTGAGTCCCTACAAATATAGTGCAACCTGAGATGTTAGAAGCACAGAATGTCAGAGCAGGAAAGAACTTCAGAACACAGAATGTTAGAACTAGAAACAATTTTCTGAAAACAGAGAATGTCAGAACTGAGAGGGCACATAGAACAGGGACTGTGAGGGCTGGGAGGGGCCTTAGAACAGGGAATGTCAGGGCTGGGAGGGGCCTTAGCCCAAGAAATGTCAGGGCTGGGAGGGGCCTTAGAAAAGGAATGTCAGAGCTCAGAGCAACCTTGGAGATGCTGTAATATGGTCTCCTCATTTTACAGACTAATTTTGAGTCCTAGAAAGAAGTAGCTGACCCAAGATCAGGCAGCTAGAGGCAAAAATTGTAAAACAAACACAAACATACAAGCCGTGTTTTCTTATTCTAAGTCCAATGTATTTCTACTAGCATGAAAGATAATCTCAGAGCTTAAAGGGACCTTGGAATGTAGAATGTCAGACTTTGAAGGGACAAAACCCTCATTTTACAATCAAAAAACAAGAATTGATTAAGTGCTTACTGTATTGCCAAGAGTTCTGGGAACATAAAACCAAAACAGTCCATGTCCTCAAGGAGCTTACATTCTAATGGGGGAGATAAGGTATACAAATCAGAACGCACAACACATACGCAAAGTCAATGGAAGTTGACCTTAAAGGGTAAGGCATTAGCAAGAAGAAAGCACTTGAACTGATTCTTACAGAAAGTCAAGGATTCTAAGAGTTAGAGATCATGGTGGAGAATATTCCAGGCATGGAAAAGTAGTATAAAGGCACCTACATGGGAGTTTGGAACAACTAACAGGCCAAGTATGGCTGGATCCCAGTGTGAGGAGGGGAGCACAATCTAAGAAGACTGGAAAGGTAGGAAGGGGCTAGGGTAGCAGAGGGGCAGCTAGGTAGAAAAATGGATAGAGCACCAGCTGTGGAGTCAGGAGGACCTGAGTTCAAATGCGACATCAGCTACTTGACATTTACTAGCCGTGTGACCCTAAGCAAGTCACTTACCCCCAATTGCCTTGCTAAAAAAGGCCAACCAGATGATTTTATATTTGATTGTGGACAAAATAGGGAACCACTAAAATTTATTGAAACTGAGGTGACATTGCTTTAGCGGCTGAGTGAATGGTGGATTGAAGTAGAGATAGACTTGAGGCAGGGAAACCAATCAGAGGCCATTGTTATAGAGCAGGTTGGAGGTGACAAGGGCTCTCACGAGGTTGCTGGCTGTGCGAATGGAGAGATGTGAGGGGAGAAATCAAAATACTCAGCAATGGATCAGAGATGTGGGGTGAATGAGAGAGAGGAGAGGATGGCTTTGAGGTTGCTCACCTGGGTGACTTAGATGATGCGTTAAGTAGTAATAGGAAAATTCATAACATGGCTGGGTCCAAAATTAATCCTGTTCAGACATGGTGAATGTGAGGTACCTCCAGGATCTCCAGTTCAAAATGCCCACTAAGAAGCTGCTGATGTGAGACTAGAGCTCAGGAGAGATACAGGGAGAGCTAAATCACAGAACTGTCTGGATAGAGATGGCAATTCAACCTATAAGAACTGATGAAATCACCGATAGAGGGTAAAGGAAAAAGAAGTCAGATGAGAGCCTGGGGGGACATACAAAGTTAGCAGAGGACATGCATGATGAAACAGTAAAAGAGACTGAGAAGGAACAGTCAGACAAGTAGAAGGAGAACCAGGAGAAGGCAGCATCATACACACACACACACACACACACACACACACACACACACACACGTAGAGAGACAGAGGCAGAGAGACAGAGAAAGACAGAGATGGAGACAGACAGACAGGCAGACAGAGACAGAGTTATAGATGGACAGAGAGACAGAGAGGAGAAACAGAGACAAAGAAACAGAGAGAGACACAGATACAGAAACAGAGGTGGAGAGAGAAACAGAGAAGAAAAACAGACAGAGAGAGACAGAGGAGAGAGAGACAGAGAGAGACTGAGATACAGAAATAGAGCAGGACAGAGAGACAAGGAAGAGAAACAGACAGAGAGAGAGAGAGAGAGAGAGAGAGAGAGAGAGAGAGAGAGAGAGACAAGAGAGACAGACAGACAGACAGACAGACAGAAACAGAGGGAGACAGAGAGAAACAGAGACAGAGAAAAAGACATAGATGGACAGAGAAACAGAGAAGAGAAACACTCTGAGAGAGACCAAGAAAGAGAGAGAGACAGAGACATAGAAAAAGAGATGGACAGGGAGACAGAGAAGAAAAGCAGACAGAGAAAGAGAGACAGAGGAAAGAGAGACAGACAGACAGAGAGATATGGAGACAGAGATAGACAGAGACAAAGACATAAATGGACAGAGAGACAGAGAAGAGAAACACACTGAGAAAGACAAAGAAACAGAGAGAGACAGAGATACAGAAACAGAGATGAACAGAGAGACAGAGAGACAGAGACAGAGATGGAGGCAGAGACGAAAACATAGATGGACAGAGAGACAGAGAGGAGAAACAGACAGAGAAGGAGAGACAAAGGTGGGAGAGAGAGAGAGAGAGAGAGAGAGAGAGAGAGAGAGAGAGAGAGAGAAATATCCCAGAAGTGAAGGTGATCTATAATGTCAAATGTTGCAAAGAGTTCAAAAAGAGTAAGAATTGAGCAGAGGTTGCTCACTTTGGTGATTAGGAGATCCCTGGTAACTTTGGAGAGAGAAATTTCAGTTGGGCTGAGGTTAGAAACCAAACTCCAAGAGGTTAAGAAGATAGTGAGAGGAGAGAAAATGCAGACAATGAGTGTAGGAAATGAAAACAACATTTTCAAGGCATTTAGAGAGAAAGGAGGGAGTAAAGATGATGGTGGGGACAATCTGTTGGGAAAGGTGAGCAAGGGTGAGATCAAGGAGTTTAACTGAGAAAAGCTAGAGATAGAGGATAAAGGTTAGTGGGGTTGGTAGGATCTAGTGAGGATTTTTTTAAAGGATGAATTAAAATTGGTTGTGCTTGTAGCTAGTAGGGATGGAGGCAGGAAATAGGGAGAAAGTGAAGAATTAAGGGGTAAGAGTGCAGACTATTGGATCGCAGTCTGCTGGAGAAAATAGGAGAGGATGGGGTGAAGGATGTATGTAGAGGGGTTGACCTTTGTGCAAAAGGATACCTCATCACCTAAGACTGGAGGAAAGGAGGAAAATATGGGAGTTGATGTTAAGAGATTTTGAGATGAGGAAGAGGAGACTGGGGGCTAGAGTGGGGAAAGCAATTTTTTGTGCCCAGCTAATAATCATATTGAGGGGGAAGATGGGGCAGACTTTTGTTTTCATCTATATAGGGAGCTCCCAGTAAAAAAAATCCCTTCACCAACGCAGATGAGCATTTATACCACAACTTGTTATTTGGAGGATAGTCTGGGAGGTTAAGTTGGTCATATAGGCAGAAAATCAGTGGTGAGACTTGAACCCAGATCACTCTGCCTCCAAGGCCAGCTCACTCTCCTCTCTGCCACACTGCCTCTCAAGAATAAACATAATGGAAATATCTCTCATTTCATTGTTCCTTTTTAAGCTCTTTTCCATCTCTTACCTCACTTGAGCTTACTAGCAGCCCTGCCATGTGGGTTGGCCCATTGCTAGCTTCTTCCTGGGCCCCTTAGGAAGCAGGGCCATGGCTGATTGGCCCCTGGCCCCATTACCTCTGAGCCACTTGGCTCACCTGTGCTGGGAAAATGGAGAGAGCTGGAGGCTTGAGTTCAGAAGAGTTGGGTTGGGGTCCTATCTCAGCTACCTATCAGCTTTGTAATCTTGGCCAGATGCCCCAACTTCCCTTTGCTTATTTCCACCTACTCGTTCTAGAACTCCCTGCATCCCCACATTATTATGATTCTCCACAAAGAGAATAGATGTAAACGTCCTCTGGTCCACAAAGTGCTATATAGGTGTGAGGCATTTTTATTTTGCTTTTTCTTTCATTATTTTCTTCTTACACTCTGGGGGAGCAGTTGCTATTTCTTCTTTTCTGGGCAAATCATAACTGGCCTCAAACCCAGTCTTCCTTCTTCCCTTTCCTGGGAGCTGCCCTGGACAGAGCACTGGGTCTGCAGCCAGAGTGCCAAGCTCAAGTCCCAAATTTGCTATTTATAATGAATGTGGCTTCGAACCACACACATAAACCTCTCTATGCCTCAGTTTCCTTATCTGAAAAAATAAGGGGATTGGTCTAGGTTACCTCCAAAATCCCTTGCAGCTCTAAATCAGGGATCTTATGACCCAAGAACTTTGTTTTAGAGATCTCAAATATTCTCTTTCCATATTCACTCCTATGAGGGAGGGAAGCTCTTTGTGAGTAGATATTATTTCAAGCTTTGTACTTGTATCCCTAGTGCCTGGAACATAGTAGGTCATGTCAATAAATACTTGTTGATTGATTGAAAGGATAGATGGTAATGTTATTTCCATTTCAGATGATATGATGGGGCATAGAGAAAAGACAAGGATTGTCCAGCTTATTAGAAGAGAGGTAAGAGTAAGGACATGGGCCATCTAATATTTATCTTGCTTCAGACACTTACCAGCTGTGTGACCCTGGGCAAGTCACATATGATGCCTTAGCCTCAGTTTCCACATCTGTAAAATGCAGATAGTAATAATAGCAGCAGCAACATATTCATTCATTCATTTATTCATTCATTCCTTCATTTTGCTTCTAGGAAGTCATACCGACCTCAGAGGGTCATTGTGAAGATCCAATGAGAACATGCAGAGTACTTTGCAAACCATAAAGTATAATATATACATTACTTAGCATCATTCTCATTGTTATCGCTATTAATGACACTTTCTGAAGAGGCAAGGCAGTGTACTAGCAAGTATATTAACCCAGGAAACCTAGGTTTTAATATTTTAATACTAGGTTGAGTGTTAGCTGTGCTCATCAGGAAAGGATTCCCCTAGTCTAAGTTTTTCCTTCTATGAAATGGGACTAATCACTTCTGCCTTCTTAACCTTATAAGGATCTGCTCTGATGGTTGGATGAGATAATGAATATAAAAATATTTTTGTAAACTCTAAATTCAGCCATAATAATAATAATAAATGGCTAGCTTGTCTATATCACTTTAAAATTTACAAAGTTTTATATACATATGTGTATACATATAATATATATACATATATATGTATATATGCTCTTCAAATCTTCAGAACATAGGAGGGGTAAGTGCTATACTTACACCCATTTTATAGATGGGGAAACTAAAGCTGATAAAAGTTTATCAACTTTCCCAGGGCCACATAGCTAGTAAGTGTTGAAGCAGGATTTGAACTCAGATCTTGCTGACTCCTAGTCCAGTGCTCTATAAGGTCATAGGAGCATAGACATAGATCTGGAAGGGACCACAGAGGCCATCTAATATAGTCCTCTCCTTGACAGAGGAGGACCCAAGGGCTTGAGGGTTTGGCTGTGATCACACAGACATCCCACATTAGAGGTGGGATTTGAAACCAGATCTTTTGCCTCCAGAGCCAGTTTTTGTTCTTCTTTGTTATTTTTTTTCTCAGTAAAATCTAGGTATGAAGTTGCTTAAATGTCTTGTAGCCAAATATTAACATAGAATCTCGGATCTGGAAGGTGCCTTAGAGATCATGGAATCATAGGTTTGGAACTGAAGGGGCCCTTTTGAGTCTTTTAGTCCAACCCTGTCATTTTACGGATGAGAAAACTGAGGCCCACCTAGGGGAAACAACTGGCCCAAGGACACACAGGTGGCAAGGGGGCAGAGCCAACATTTGAAGTCGGTACCTTTAGGCTCTGATCAATCAATAAACAAGTATTTATTAAGTGTTCACTATATTCCAATGCTGTGAAAGTCCCCGCCCTCAAGGTGCTTACGCTCTGTTAGATACATACAAAGTGATTTCAAGAGGTCCACTAGCCATACAAACCAACTCATATCTGAGCAGAAATTGTCTCTAAATAAGCCCAGCAGCATTCATCTGGGATTCATCTGGTGGTCTCTAGACGTAGAGAACCCCCCCCCCTTTTTAAGGTAGCTCATTCTGCTTTTGTCAAATTGATCTTCTTAAGTTGTAGGTCTATTCATGTCACCTCCTAATTTAGGAAAACCTCAGTGGCTCCCTATTACCTCTTGGATCAAATATAATAACCTCGGTTTGACTTTTAAAGCCCTTCATAAGTTGGACCCTTCCTAACTTTCCAGCCTTCTTCCGTGTTTTTCTCCTCCTGTTCTCTGCTATCAAATGCCACCATCCTCCTTACTGATCCTTGAACAAGACATTCCATCTCCTGACTCCAAGAATTTTGTGTCCCACGCCCTGAATGCTCTTCCTCCTCTTCTCTGTCTGGATTTGAATTCAGGACTTCCTGATACCAAGCCCAATGCTCTATCCACTATTTCTCTTATCAAGCTGCCTATTAGAAAACCTGCAAGGTCCCAGCTACTTCCAGATCTGTGAACTGATGATCATTCAGTTAACAAACATTTATTAAGCGCTTGCCATGGGCCAAGTACTGGAAAATTTTCCAGGACATTTTGAAATAAGCAGAATACTCCAGATAGGGTTTGATCATGACACACAGAATACTAGAGTGAGTGCCTGAAGCGTTTTTTAAATGCCCTCTTGCCTGGGAGAGACTAGATAAGCATCTGTGTGTAGTGGTTTCACCACTCTCCTGCCAAAAATCAGAGAATCGTTCCAGATAATCTCTTGAGGACCTTTCCATCCCTAAGAGTATCTTCTAAGACTCTGACTTTTTTTAGAGGATTCAATTCTGTTTTGTTTTGTCTGTGATTTGGTCTCATTCAAACCAAACAGTTTTAATGGTTTATTGCTAGGAGTGTAGATGTTTAACAAGGAGCTCTTTGGGAGGGAAATCGTGTGTATGGCACACTTTTAAATTTAATGTTTCCTTATTTCTGAGGTGTGAATGTTCACCCTGAACATTTAACAACCAGCTCTCCAGTATGACCTGTCCCCAGTATATCACCATCTATGGCCCATCAGGGTAGGCATGGACCATCCTTTTTGCCTCCCTCCTCCCTTCTACTCGTTTCAAGGAACTAGGGCCACCTCCAAATTCCCACGCCCGCTCTACCCACTTGGATACATCGCTGGCTTGTGGTGCAGACCAAAAGGCTGACTGACATGTCCTCTACTTTGTCCTCTGCCTCCATCCTCCCTTCTCTCCTCCTCCCCCAATCTAATCTCCCCCACAGAAAACAGGACTGGCAGATCTTCGACAGCCATTTATCAGGAGCAAGGAAATAACAGCTTTTAACCACGGTTCTTATGCTTGAAGACTGTGATCAAATTCCTAACCATTTCCAGAAGTGCCCCTTGGGAGCCCTGGGGAAGACGTGGTTTCCATGATAACGGGATGAGCCATCTCTGGCATCCAATCCTCAGAAAGAGACGCAGATAATTTCTTCAGTTGGCCCTAGGTTAGATTTTGTTGTTACTGCTGTTTAAAAAACAAAACCCCCAAACAAAAATAACACCACCTCAGGAGCAACCCCAAGTCCTTAATTGGATCTGCTGCCACTTTGGGCTGGTTACAGCTCAAGGCTCTATAGGAACCCGTGTGTCTGGGTCCCTCTCATCCTCCTGGCACTCAGCTGTGGCTGGGCCTCTCCTGGCTGGCTCCAAGAGCTCAGAGATGAGATGGGGGAACTGAAGATGAAAATGACATAAATGATCTTCCAGCAGGGTTATAGCCTCTCTCCTAGTCTATCTCAAATCTTAAGTGCTTTCCTGGGAGTGATAGAAAACCAAGCAGACTAAGAAAGAGCCTTGGAGTTAAAGTAGGTGAGGTTGGGGCTGGGAGAGTCGGGGAGGAAACTAGGAGAGGCTGGGGATTCTTTGGATGCTTGTTGAGAGATAATATTGGGTGATTCTCCTGAAGGTAGTGAGGCAGAGGACCAGAGGGTGGCTGGAATCTGGGGTGGGGGCAGGACATGATGGTTAAGATCTTACCATTGGAAAGGGCCAACAGAGAACAGCTGTGTCTATGCTAATGTGTCATGAATGCATGTGTACACCTATGGATTATAGATTTAGAGTGGAAAAGAATCTTAGAAATGTGTAGTGCAAATGTCTCATTTTTTAGAAGAAAATGAGGCATAGGGATTCATCTTTCTGAGTTCAAATCTGGCCTCAGACATTGACTAGCACTGTGACCCTGAGTAAGTCATCTAATCTCTCTTTGACTCAGTTTCTTCAACTGTGAAATGGGGATTTTCACAGTATCTACTTTACAAGGTTGTTATAAGGATGCAGGGTTGCTATGAGAATCAAATGAGAATATTTATATCAAATACTTAGCGCCATATAAATGCCGATTCCCTTCTCCTTCCCTTATTTGTCAAGCCAGGTAACATAGAAATAGCTACAGTAAAAAATAAAGAATAGCAGTTGAGATACCCAGAAGTAGAGAGGATGAAGAACCCAAGAAGAGAGTCAGTGGTAAAAACAGAGGACCACAAATGCCTATATGCAAGTACCCAAAGTTCAGGAAACAAGTAGGAGAAATGCGACTTCTGAAATCTAAGAGGCAAATTTGATTTTATCATTTGAGACTTGGTGGGATAAAAGCCATGACTGGAATGTGGCCTTTTTCAGGATCCAATGCTTAAGAAAATTTGTTTCTTCTTTCTGGACCTCAGTTTTCTCATCTGTTAGGTAAGAGAACTGGATTGTTTGCTCTGTAAGGTCCCTGCAAACCAATATTCTTTGACGTGTTTTGACATTCCAAGGGATTGATGGGGGCATGGGAAGATGGCATTAGAAGTCTTAGCTTGGACAAAGGACTTCTCAGAACTGTTAAGCAGAAAAACAACTTGAAGTCATCTTCCCTCTCTGACCCCCGTCCTGGTTCTCCTAGTGACCTATCAATGACATAGCTGGAATGGATACCCTTAATGGTATCCAAGGTGGTATAGTGGAATGGTATCCATGGGGTTGGACTTTTGTCGTTGTTCAGTCATGTCCAACTCTTCATGACCCCATTTAGGGCTTTTTTGCAAAGGTTCTGGAGCGGTTTGCCGTTTCCCTTCACCAGCTCATTTTATAGATGAGAAAACTGAGACAAGCAGAGTTAAGTGACTTGCCCAGGGTCACACAGGTAGTAACTGTCTGATATCAGACTTGAACTCAGGAAGATGAGGTTTCCTGCGCCCTGTGCAATATGGCACCACCTAGCTGCCCCATACATGCTCTGTTGAGGTCCCTCCCAGCTAGAACATTCTGTGATGCTATCAAGTATAGGAAACCTGAGATTGAGAGAAGTTAATTTTATTTATTCATTCATTTGTTTGTTTGTTTCTTTGTTTTTGGCAAGGCAATCAGGGTTAAGTGACGTGCCCAGGGTCACACAGCTGGGAAGTGTCAAGCATCTGAGGCCAGATTTGAACTCAGGTCTTCCTGACTGAAAGTCTAGTGCTCTATCTACTGTGCCACCCAGCTGCCTCAAGAGAAGTTCATTTTAACTGAGACTTTCTGAAAACATTACCTCTCACCTGGGGTTGTCTAACATGGGGAGGGCTGGGGAGTCTCATAGGAATCTCATAGAATAGGCATTCCTCCTGTAGGGAGCCTCTTTGAGGCCGGCAGGTGATAGCAGATATATGAAGTCAAGAAGGCCACAGTTTAGTGTTGCCTCTAACACTTAGCTGTGAGATCCTGGTCAAGTTACTTAACCTAGCTCTGCCTTAGTCTTCTCATTTGAAAAGGAGACACTAATAAGAGGACCTAATTCCTGGGGTTGATGTGAGGATGAAATGAAACAACACGTGTACATGCTTTGTGAACCTGAAAGTGCTACGGAAAGGCTAGCTATGGTGGTGATGGTGATGATGGTGGTGGTGATGATGGTGATGATAGTGGTGGTGATGATGGTGATGGTGATGATGGAAGTGGGCTGTATTAATACAGAAAAGTGAAAATAGAAGTTAGAAAGGGAAAGACGGTGTGTGTGTGTGTGTGTGTGTGTGTGTGTGTGTGTATGTGTGTGTAGGGGTGCTCCAAATTTAATGAGGACCCATACTTCATGGAGGCAGGAGCAGGGAGTTCTCAGGAGGAAAGTAGGCCAGCTAATAAAAGAAGACAGGCTTGAAATTAAAGATGATCCCAAAATGGCAGAGAATCCAAACTCATTTTTTAAAAAAAACTGGTCTTCAATGAAAAAGATGAAGAGAAGGAATTTGGAACGATTAATGAGACACGAAAAACTTGGGAAAACAGCCATTGGCTAGTAGATAATAATACAGGGAGGTTGGAGGATCTGGAGGCCTAGGTTTCTGCGTGTCTAAAAGAGGGCAGGCTGGGGAATTGAGGGCACTCACTAGGGTCACATCCCAAATTGGGTTTCAGAAGGTTAGGGGGAAATATTTTTTTTAGTAGTGAAAATTTGAGAGTAGGGAGAAAGCAAATGTAGAAGCCACAAGTAAAGGACGTCTGTCTACGCAGGATATTTCAAATCCTACACGTGAAAATTGTGATGGGAAAAAATGGCGACCTGCCATATTGTTATTAGTTGCAATAGTATTAATAATAATAACAAAAATACAACAATAATAATTGACATAACTGAATCTGAAAGGCAGTCTGGAACAGAGGAGAGCTGTCCTCTGCGTTAGGTACCTGGGTGCGGGTTCCCACTCTGACGATATTCTGGCTGTGTGACCCAGGGCATATTACCCAAACTCTCACTGTTATTGCAGTTTGGTCATTTTTCAGTTGTATCCAACTCTTCATGACCTCATTTGGTGTTTCCTTGGTAAAGATACTAGAGTGGTTTGCCTTTTCCTTCTCCAGTTCATTTCACAGATGAGAAAACTGAGGCAAACAAGGTTAAATGACTTGCCCAGAGTCACACAGCTGGTAAGTGTCTAAGGCCGCATCTGAACTCAATCTTCCTGACTCCAGGCCCAGCACTCCATTCAACGCCTCACCAGAGCTTCCTCAAACTCTCAATGCTATACATTACAGAGCAGGTGCCCATCTGCATTGGTAGAAGGATTTTTATCACCAGGAGTTCCCTATAATAATGAAAACACAGTTCAAAAAATAGCACTCTAGGCTTTGTCAAATGCCTTATACAAAGTATAATTAAATTAGTATTGTTTTTTAAAAACCTACTTCACAAAAGGATCAAGGTGAAAGGTACCTGCAACACTAAAAAAAATGAATTTGGAAAGAAAGGATTTGGGTTTTGATCTTGTCTCTGCTGCTTATTATACCTAGGGCAAATCATCTCCCTTCTCTGGGTTCCAGGTTTCCCCTCCTTAAAATGAGGGGATTGAATGAGACACTAAATCTCTGGTCCTGTGCTCTGGGAAGGCAGACAGTCTGGCACAGTGGAAAGATCAGTGGCTCTGGAGACAGGGGAGCTGGGTTCAAATTCTGTCTCTACCACTTGTTACCTGTGCCAGCTTGACCAAGTCATTTACCTTTCACGGGCCTCAGTTTCCTCTCTGTAAAATCAGAGAGTTAGTGACAGAATCCAATTAATTTAAAAGGCATTTATTAAGCATCTGCCATCTGTCAGTCACTGTTCTAGGATCAAACACAAAGAATGAAACTATCTCTAAGTTTGTACTCTAGTAGGGAAGACAATAATATATATACGTATATATGTGTGTGTATGTGTATAAACAAATATATGCATATATTCTTACTGTCTTCATACATACATGTCTTGTATGTATATACATATATTCTTGTCTTTTATTACATATGTATTTTGTTACATATCTCATCTAGACATATACATATATGCACAAGCGCATATGTCTATTATATAAAAAAAAATAAAGAGAATTAATACAAAGTAGCTAAATACAAAATAGAAGACAGTTTGGGAGTGAGAGGAACAGTAATTGGGGAGATCAGGAAGGGCTTCCTACAGAACTTGGCACTCATTTTGCTGACGAGAAAACTGAAAACCCAAGAGGGAAATTGACCAGGTCATGATCACCCGGCTGGTAAATATCGGGGTTGGAAATGTTTGTACAGTTATCTTTTCTCTTCTCCATGACTTTGCTTCCTAGGTTTGCTCCGTCAGCGGATATTCCGTGTCTATGTATTGGGGGGTGGGGGGAGGGTTGAGAGAGTGAATAAATTGAAAGATTAGACAGGAGAGAAGAAAAGAGAAGGAGAGATGATGAGAAAAAGAAGAAAAGGAAAGGGAATAAAAGAAGGAAAGATGATGGGAGGGAGAGAAGAAAAGAAAAGCAAGATGAGAGAAGGAAATATGATGGGAAGGAGAGAAGACAAGCAAGAAGGAAAAAGAGAAAAAACGAGGGAAAGAGATCAAGAAGGGAAGGTAGCAAAGACCAACTGAGCTAGGTGTTGGGGGGGCTGAATATCAATATACACAATCATATAATGTGAAATTATTGGATATGTATTATGTAAATAAATTTCATAATTTCCATAATGGTTGGTAAAGCATGTTACATACATTATGCCATTTGAAGCTCCTGACAACCCTGTGAGGTAAATTCTACAGTCATCATGGTCCCCGTTTGACAAATTAGGAACCAGACATTCACAGAGTCTGAACAGCCTGCCAGTAATCACAGTTTGGAGATGTCAGACGTGACATTGAAACCCCTGCCTTGCTGACTCCAAGGCAGTCTCCCTCTCCACCTATATGATAGCCATAGCAACAGGGCAGTGGAGAAGCAAGAAGACCTAATGGGACATCCAAGGGCCTGAGTTTCAATCCTGGCTCCACCACTTATTGCCTGTGTGGCCTCGGAGAAGAATCATGGAGGAGTAGAAAGAATATGAACCTTAGAGTCAGGAGACTTGGATCTGAGTCCCACTTCAGACACTTATTTCTCATATGACCCACTGCAAATCACTTAACTATTCAGAATATTTTCTCTTCTGTGAAATGGGGGTAAAAATACTTGATTTTAGATTTCATTTAAGAGTTGGAGGAGGACTTAGCATTCATCTAGTTCAACAGCTTCATTTTACACATAAGGAGCAAGAAGGGGGAGGCTTCTCCCCCACATCAATTCATACAATTCCAGAAAAGCCCAGACACCTCAAATGAATCAGTCAATCAAAGGACTTGAAGAAATCTTCATGTGTAAACAAGGTGCTTTAGACTGCAGGAGGCAAACACGCTACCCAGAGCACGGTAGGCACAACACTCCCAAGTGTGGATGAACCAGATTAAAATGTAATTAGGAAATATTTAACAAAATACATAAAACTAGAATAGATCATAAATAGATGTTAAGATGTGGTTTTC